>NC_056725.1:1669335839-1669495839 GCF_019279795.1 Protopterus annectens
AAAATGCAAGATGCAGTTTAAAGTATGGCTCTGATTACATTTACTATAAAGATGAGCGTTGCTATGCTATCACTTTGCATGTTCTCCTCACGATGTTACCAGCATTGATAGGGATCATCATTTCAGATGCAGCATCTCCCTTTTGATGTGCTAGCGATATTAAGTGAGGATGTTTTGTAACGTACTGGGGATGACTAGCGTTCTTACGAAGCAGCTCCTCATTTTCCTTAGTTCCCTCAGCTGACTCATCGTATTGTACAGAAACAGACAACGTAATGTAGTTCTGCACTTTTCATCGTATTGTACACAAACAGACAACGTAATGTAGCACTTCACATTACTCATTGTTGTACAACAGACAGACAAATGTAGTTCTTTCTGCACTTTTATCAGTACAAACACACAACAATGAAGTAAGTTCTTCATCGTATTGTACACAAACAGACAACGTAATGTAGTTCTGCACTTTTCATCGTATTGTACACAAACAGACAACGTAATGTAGTTCTGCACTTTTTCCCCTCCCCTATGTTTTCTCAGCATGAGAATCTTCGTACACAAACAAACACACACATTCACACTTGATTTTTCTTTTAACTTGTCTTAGTACTAGTCCTGAGGGTGTTTTGCTCTCGTGGCTCTTTGAGACTCCTTAGACTCACGCACAGGTGCTAAATCCTAACTGCACCTCTGCGCTTGGCGGCAGACTTGTGTTTGTGACTTCTGTTAATCATCATTCTCCTGCACTCTCCCATCACAGCATTTTACACAGAGTATAGTGTCATTACCATTTGTTTCATTATGTACTATATTAATATAATAAAAATGCAGGACCTGATGTTTGCATTGTTATTTGGCATTATACCTAGCACGCTGATCAACAGTCAGACGTACAGTGACTTTGTACTTATCTACGGATTTAATGAAAACAATCACAATAAAGATGCAAAGTGTGAATTTACCACTGTTCCAATCATTGTCATTGAATGTGATCTGTTTAAGTGCCTTGGAGTAAAACATTTGCTGTGATTTACTTGGCTGTTTGTATGGAAAATAGAGAAGTAGATATTACTTGTTATTGCTATGAATAACTTTGATCCGATGAAGCTCTGACAAGAGTGACAGTAGCTCATCTCTATTTTTAACTTAATAAACCGTGACTTAAACAAGCAATTCCAGATGAAATCCTTTTTTGTTATTTCTAATAAGAATGCAAAGTGATCTTTGACACGGATTTTAAATAAGAAGTTCTGACAATGGCCTATTTTAGTTTACCAATACCTAGAGCAGTTGTTCCTGTACAACTGGTTTTCCTTTTTGTTGGTTTAAATATATATATATATATATATATATATATATATATATATATATATATATATATATATATATGTATGTATCTATAAGGATGGTGAACTGTTTTCTGTCAAGTCAAAGTGTTGCTGCTTTCTCTTTGCATCTGTTCCTAACTTACCACCCACCCTTTTGCAAGCTGTACAAGGCACCTTTAAAACACTTTATTGATCTAAGTTTTATTCATTCTAATAGTGCATTTCAAGGCTCTACTACCCTACACTTTTCTTTAAGTAACGCTTTCTGATGTTTGCATTAAATATTCCCAGCTCACCCGTGTCTTTATCCTTCCTCTTCATTTGGATGTCACTGCTTGTCCACTTTGATGCTCTAATGAATTTCATATACTCCATGCACACCTTATTCTTACTATCCTGATAACTTTCCAGTGTTTTCTTTGTTTACTTCTAGTACAGATTTTATAAATGGAAAGAGTATTCTAGATGGGGCATCACCAGTGCCATGTAGGATGGGATCTGTATCTTTGTAGCCTACCTCCATAACAGTACAGATAAATTTCATTAACATTTGCAATGGCCTCTGCAAATGACAGTACTTAGATTTCTGTGAGTGTTACTCCATCATTCTTATCTTCCTCTGCCTTGTAATAACATTCCATTAACGTATAAGTCATCTGTGATTCCGCCATCAGAGGGAATAACATATCATTTGATACATAAAAACTTGTACTGTGACCTGTGTATTTTCATATTCATGCTACAAGCGGCACCTAAGTCACACTGGGTGGTGGTATGCAGTCCTTAGCCACAGTCCCCAGCTGGTATTATTAGTGAACACACTGACCCTTTTATCTAGCACCACTGTGATATCAGACGGACAAAAGCAGTTATGACCAATTTTCCTACTCTTCCATATGACACTCTGTTAGTAAAAGTCATTTCAGTCGGCAGGGGCACAGTCACATAGTCAGCTAACCAATTCCCATCCACCTTACCAACTTTGGTACTCACCCAAACCCCTTTAAGTTTACTCTCTCACCTTCTATGTGGCTAGATGTAAAAGATCTTAATGAAGTCTATGTGCACTACCTTCACCAGGTTCCTTCTGGCAGATTCATAGGTTTTTACAAGGCCATCGGGCCTACACACCAGATACTTCAATTTCCACTATTCTGTCCATAAAACCTGTGCAGACAGCCCAGAGGAGACTTTATAGATTCTTATCTACTCATTGAGGTCAGCTTTAACAAGAGTTAGGAACTAGCTTGCTGGAAATGGAGTGGGAACTTATTCCATCAGTTGGGTATCCTTTAGGATTATCCCACAAACAGATTCTGTTTATACTGCAATGTAGAGTCAGGACCATGTAGCAGGTATCAGTGGTATTACCAGAATTTTTGAATAGGTAAAAGATCTAATAGAACTGAGTCTCTTGTTGTTTTGTAAGCCAACCAGCAGTCAATATGCAGGAGTGGGTAGGAGATAGACTATAGTGACAGGGCTTTTAGACACTTTTCATAACATAAGAAGTTCATGCCTAAAATCGTCTTCATCAGGAATCACTGTGATTTCTTTAGTCATAGTATGTTTGAATAGGTACATGCCAAACAGCGCATTGTATTCCATTGTAAGCCTAATTAGGGAGCAGCAGAGTGAGGCAATAACTATCTGTCATATTAAGGGTATATCTTTAGGAGGTAGGTGGGCTGGGTAGAACCATTGCTTAACAATAGTCGATACATGGTGATCAACAGAGAGGTCATTGCCCATGAACATGTGTAAGTCTCTAACAATAGAGTAAACTTTGAGGTTTATTATTTCAATGGTAGGTGCCAAATTGTTCTCATTTCTCAAAATGTACAATATTGATTTTTTTGTGCAGTTTGCTTAAGTCCATGATATTGACAATAGGAATTAGTGTGAGTTATGCCCTACTCGGGATGTGCATATAAGCTAGAAAGTTAATGACAACACCAGCTTTACAGTCATCACAAATTTTCTTACCGAGAGATCCTTAACATCAAGTGGACATCAGCAAAGTATATGCTAATGAGGACTAGTCCTAAAATGGATCAATTACATCTCCTGTCAGCCTGCACCTGTGGAACCTGCTGCCATGTTGGTTTAAGAAATGTTTAGTTCTGGACTTTTTTTTAAAGTCCATCATGCATTAACATATTTGAGATGGCCTTTACTGATAATGTTGTCTGTAGACCCAGGTGTTCTTTTAATGGTTTTAGTCTTTTAACTTTAGTTATGAATCTTGATGTCTGAAGTTTATGTTTGTTATTTGTTACTTTTATATTTTTGTACTTTTGCCTGTTTATATGTTATTATTTTTCTATATAGTCTATTTTTGTGTGTTACTTATTTGATCTCTTATTTGTACTTTGTATTAAAAGCACATTACATTAGAGCTGAACTTGACAGCTGGCCTTGCATTATTTTTCAGTCACGCTGTCTTAAATTGTCACATAACTGTCTTCTTGACTCTCTGCTAACATTGTTTAGTACAGTTTAACATTTTTTCTATTTTTTTTTTTTCTCTGCCCCTTCATAGTCATTGTCATGAGTTTCCCTTAGGTTAAAGTTTACTTTTTGTAAGTTATATACCTCCATCTAACTTCCCCCACTCCCTGCCAAAAGATTAGGAACTAAACATTTATAAAATTACTGTTTTACATGGTCTGCTTCAAAACACTGAATTACTATAACGTTGAACCACAAAACATTGAGACCATAACATCGAAAGTTCAGAACACAGAAAAGTTAGAACATCGAAATTATATAACAATGAAAGTTTAAATCATTGAGTCTTATATTACTGAATGTGTTACATGGTTATGGTTTAAAATGTTAATTTTGTGGTATCACTTTAAGAAGTTGTAGTATGTAGTAAACAAACATGGCAGATTGTACATTTTGCGGTTTAAGAGAAATTGTCAGGTTGTATGGTAAAAGTTTATCGATAATGGTTAAGCATTGTTGTGTTTGAGTGATGGGTTTATTAGTTTAAAGAAGTCATGTTAGCGTTGCAGAAACTGATGGGATAAGTGAGTAGGGGAGTACATTTTTATTTTGGCAGTATGTACATGTTGTCAGGAAACTAGAGGTACATGTTTGAGATATTATTTGTATATTCTGTATGCAGATTGCAATACAGTGGGGAATGGGAAATTTACCTTGTCTCTACTGTAGTGCAATCTTGGAATTGGTATATTTTAATTTGCAGGGAGTATGGGGGGCACAGCCCCCACATAGGGGGTGCAGGGGGGCTTTCCCCCCTGTGGAAACGTTGAAACAAGTGTGTTTGTCAGTTTAATTATGTTTGAGGTGAAGGAGGTATTACTAATGTGTGAATTGTAACATTCGATGTTATGAGATGTGATGATTTACATTTGCAGTGTTAATGTGGCTTCATTGTTCTAAGTTTTCAATGTTATGTGTTTTCAACATTATGGTCTCAATGTTTTGTGGTTCAACATTATAGTAATTCAGTGTTTTGAAGTAGACCCTTTTACACACAGACCCACTATTCTCCTTGTACTTGTAATGACCAGGTCAAGATATTTTTTTCTTGACTGGATCCTCACCTTTTGAACAAATCTTGATTCCTTTAAGGCTTCTGTTTCACTGTGTTCCCTAGATACATGCCTTTCCTAGATCTTCCATAGTAACCACTCTTGTCTTTGCCACCATTTAATTGTGTTACTCAATCAATTCGTCAACTAACACATCCACATCTAGTGGTCTGTATAATGTATTTATAAATACAAGGTCCATAGCCTCCTATTCCATCTTTAATACCTGCATCTCCATCAATCCCTCCTTCTTCTTCTTCTGCAAATCTTCCTCACTATATACCTTATTTGTACTAGAAAACACAGCACCACCCTTTTTCTCTGCTTTACTTCCTTTGTGTTTTGAAATATTCTGAATCAATGTGACACAATGTCCCATTCCCTTTCAATCTAATATATGTTTTCATTATGACTAAGTCGTCACTACCCTGTTTAATTTATCACTGCCCTGCTCAGTTTTAACACACTAGAAACTGAGTCAGTCCTTCGTGAAATTTAAAAGTTCCATTCCTTCACTACAATTTCACATAGACTTGTGTCTGACAGGGAAAGCATTGACTAATATCTCCAGTTCTTCTCAGTACCAATGGTTTCACAGCAGTGGGCAAACTCACAGTTACTTTGTACCTCTCTGGAGGAAACATCTCCTCCTTATTACTCATGCGGTGGCCCATTTGCCCAGCTTACTTCAGAAGCCAGTTAAGTGCAAGATCTGTCCATTTTTTAAAGTGTGCTATAACCCTATAATGCTCAGCCACTGCACAGCTTTTATTTATTACAGAACTTCAGTGCTTCAGAACTTTATCATTGATATGGTTATCATGGATCTTGAAAGTGAACTTCTGGTCTGAAAATACTCCTACACTGCTACGGAAAAAAGTACAGACATGAAGTTATCAACTAGCTTTATGTGAAGTAAGGGAAATCCTTTTGAAAGGAACATTTACTAAGTTGCAAAAAAAACCTAGGATAAGGCCTGCTCAGCAGTGTGAAGTCCATATGCTGGCCAAAGAAGGGTGATGACTGTTGAAGAGATCTGTGTGGGTAATTATATGTTTTGAATGTTAGTGTATCGCAAATTGGTGGAAATAGTCTGACTGTAATAACTTAAAAGTAAATGAGATATATGCTAGATGTGAGGCGTTATAGGTAACCATCTAGGAAGTGATGTTACTGGTGTTTTGACAGAGAAATAAACTCACAGATCCTGTTTACAGGAATTTTGAGTAAATATATATTATGGGATGAGTTACACACTACCGCTGGTTAAGCATAAGTAGGTTTACATGGGCGGGAGACTTTACTTACTTCAGAAGTTAATAGAATTGGTAATTTATTACAGAATATCAGTATATTAGAACTTTATCAACTGAATTTTTATTATGAATCTAGAATGCGAAATTCTGGCCTACTTATATAGCTGTACTTGTCTGATAAGAGTACAAGGGCATTCATACAGTTCTGTTAGAGAGGTATTTCTGAGACTTTGCGAAATGCCAAAAATCAGTGATAATTAGTTTGCTTTAATGCATCAAAAGCAAAAGAGTGTTGAAGTCATTCTGGATTTCTTTTTGAACAGCAGGCATAGTCTTGCCAGATTTGAATATAAGCAGGTCATCAGCATTCAATGTTGCTTGGCCCAAGGAAAATCTAAGCTTGGGTAACCTAAAATTATTGCTAAACAAGGAAAATGGTGTTTCATAGGGTCGGTCTGAGGAAATCTAGTTCCAAAATTATTCATAGCCACATAAGAGCCCTAAAACAAATTGAGATGCACATTCTGTGAGATAGTTGAAGTCCCAGGTAACTAAGCCTTCATCAAATTGAATAAACACGTTTTCAAGTATATCTAATAGAAGTGCATGATCTAAGGATTTAAATGACCTCTTCATATGAATGAGTATGCCAGCAGTAAGTAGTCCTCTCTCCATATTATAATAGAATTAATGGCTCTATAGATAGTCGTTATCATGTTAAATCCTTTAATGAAGCTAAGCTAAAGATATGAGAGTACACAATATTTGTTGCTTTACTCAAAAACTTGATTTCAGACAATTCTTTTAAACAGTTTCGTGATAGGATAGAAAAAAATGCATTACAGGTATCATTCTCACCTTTGTGCAGAAGACTGTGGATTAAATTTCCATACCAGGTAGATGGATTGCTGACACTAGAGTGCTGCACTCCTGAGTGTGTCATGATTTGGATAAGACTTTAAACAGAGACCCCATCTGCCTAAGTTGGTGATAGCTCAGTTGGGCATAAAAGATCCCAAAGCACCTATCAAAATGAGTTGGGGTCCTTTATTTCTATACAAAAAGAACTCTTATTTACAAAATATTTACATATTTACAAATATTTACAAATGTATAAATATATAGAAATACAAATCTGTTTACACATATCCATAATTTCCTTTACAGTCATACTAAAATCTATCCCTATATCCCTATTAGACCCCTCACTAGTATTTCCATAACCACCATCTGGTTTTACTTAATACTGTAGCTAAAATCCATTTACCATTAAACATTCCCCAGGATTCAATAAACTCTGTGTAGGCTTCGTACAGAGCCTACATGGAGTTTACATGTTAGACCGATGGTGCGAGGTGTGCGGCAGCGCACAATGCATATTAATAAAGTGTAGTGCACCTAAGTTAGGTTTCATGGCTGGCAACAGTATTGCCAGCCAGGAAACCATATAAGTGAATGTGGATAGCAATTCCTTGTAAAACAGAGCACCTACAGTCTGCGGATTTGCACAGAATGCCACAATGACCATCGCGGCTTCACAGATAGTTGTGAATCTGTTAGTTCAACATATCTCCACAAAGACCAACATAATGCACAGACATTTAACCAGAAAAAGGGACATAATTGCCATTGATGTTGCATAGACATGTAGTAGAGTAAAACTCAAACATACCTGTTATAACCTTTGAGCAAGATATGGGGACAAAGGCATACATAATAAGGGACAAAGGCCCAAAAATAGGGACAGATATTTAATATTGCACTTCCAGACTTAGAAAGTTGATAGAGTAAGCTTGTACATTAGCATGAACTGCCTGAAGAGCATGACGTTTGAAAATCAAATGTCAGTAATCAGTTTCTGACTTTATCCACAATGACATGCCAATGATTTGCCAGAAAACAAAAATATAATGAGGAAATATGAGACAAAATCCGGACATTCTGTACAAAATGAGGACAGTTGAGAGGTATTTACTGAAATGTATGTAATATTGAGTCATATCAGTGCAGAATCACCCCAGTGATATGGCAGAAAGCCAAAATTTGATAAGGAAAATATCTGGACATCCTGGGAATATCTGGAGAGTTGAGTGATATGAATGTGAGGTATATGATCTTAGCACAGTACATGACAGTGTACCTACATTGCAGAGTATTGCAATATCCCATTCCTGGCATTCTGTACTGAAGCTGTGTTAATAATCTGTAACAGGACATGGGACTGCCATGTAAAAATATCACTCAGGGGAAATGTGTTTATTGAATAGGGACACACAGATGAATTGTAGGAATGAACACAGGGAAAGAGGACAGGCGAAACTCCCTCATGTATAGCAGAGGAGGGCATGTCAATGGAAGATGGTTGTAGCAGCAATACCAGGCACATATCTAAATTGTACAGTACGGACTGTACATTAAAAATGTGTTGCCTGTGACTGTCAAACAAGGTGACATAACAATAGAGAGGATGTCTGTGTGAGATAAGCATCTTTACATGAATAATGCAGAGGACATTTATCAAGGATCTGACATACAATTGGGGTAGGGTGCATATTGTGAAGCTGTGCAAACTGATATGCCTGAATATGCGTGCACTCTCAGTAGAGGTCTCCAGCAAGGTGGCCACAGGTAAAGGATCATGAGAAACATTACAAGAACTAGCCACAATCATGGACAAATATCAGAATAATACCAACACTAATCCCAAACCTCTGACATAACATATGGGATGTAGAGTGGTAATAGATGACTCTGCACACAAACACTTATATAACTATTATGATACATCCACACTCTATGAGAGTAACCATGCACACTGTCCTGGCACTGTAACATCTGCTGGAGGTGTTAGGAGGGACACTCTTATACCTGCATGCGACAGTATGGGTAATACAGGTTAGTTGCCTGATGTACATGGCTTATATCTATCTATCTATATATATATATATATATATATATATATATATATATATATATATATATATCACAATCCACACTTATTTATATATCTATATATATGGCACAATCCACACTGTCATGGAAGAGATGCATGCCACTAATATTGTCAAGCATTTATATATGTAGTGTGTACATAAGCAGAACAGGTAGCACACATGCATCTGGTGTAACACCTTGACTGACGTTCCACACCATCAGACAGTCATGTATATTCCACAGAAAGAATACCTAGGTGGTACAATTCAATTGCACATAACTGGAAGATATTTAGGGAGGTACATGAAAAAGGGTGCATTGTACAGTTATTGGTGTGATGAAGGCTGGGAACCATGAAGTTATTAAGGTCTGTGATGTGCATGTCCTTCACATACCCAGTACTTGTGTTACATTCAAGGGAGTAGTCAGCACTGTGACCATATGCTGGTGGGTGTAGGACTTAACCTCTACCCCAGGACACAGGTTACATACTTATTGTTCTGATTATAAGGTGTGATGTCCACATTATACTTGGGTGGTGTGTATGTTGCCTGATTCAACAAATCGCTCAATGCTTCTTGTCAATGCAGGTGTTGTCATGGCTGTGGTAGCAGTTTTTGGTATGTGTTGATACTGTCTGTATTATACTAATAATACTGTTGGAGTCAATGATTGCCCACAAGCTGTGGTCCTTCAAGCAGCTGTTGTGTATGTCATCTGAGATTAACTACTGGGCAGGAAAAGGCCTTGCAGACACCCTTAATGTACCAATCTGATCACAGGACCTGAGATATGTGTCACATCACACATTTCAACATAGTGAGATATCATGTATGTGATACACTGGTCTACCCAGTTGGTGATATAGCTGTTTATGGTCACATATGACAGTGTTGAGTAAATATCTCAGTGTGGATTTGTGTCAAATGCCGTGACCTGTTCAAGTTCCTCTAGATGTTACTGTTGTCATCATGCATGCCCCCAATTACCTCTTTGAGGACACCTATCAGATTTAACAGACATGATGTAGCATTAACAACTCACACAGGTATGTTGTATACACCTGGAATATTACTAGTATATACATGGAGAAGAGGTCCATGATGACATGTTGGTCTACCTCACAGCTGTGAAGAATCAGAATGTCTTTATACATGCATGCATCAGGTACTGTCCTCCCAGCTCAGGTGGATGCATGTTGATGTACACCCTTGTATAGGAACATAGGCCATGTGGAGGGTGTGTTGAACTGTGTATTCAACCGTGTCAGGAAGGTGTATGTGCTGAGTCATGCCATAGTTGATCTGTGATGTTGTCACAGCCCCATGATAGGCCTGGATGAAGGTAAGACAATGCAAACTGTCTACTGTGATCTGGCCTAGGGTTTTGACACAATCACACACACACAGGTGTCATTAAGAAAACCCCCAAGCTGGCAATTAAACCTTACGTTAGTTGATAGGTAACCAGTTGGCTCATTGACAAAACACATCATGTGAAACTTGGTGAATCAACCTGTACCAGTAGAGCTGTCACCAGTGGCAAATCCCAGGGATCTGTGCTTGGCACTTCACTGTTTGAACTGTATTTCTCAACAGTTCAGGCTAAAGTATATGGCCTTTGGCTTACCAAGTTTGCTGAGTCTTGCATATTGTGTGTAATCACCATTGGGTGATAACATAGTACAGGAGGAGCTAACACATATAGCTCAATGGTGACAAAAGCACACGTTGTACAAATAATTGCAGAAATGTGTGTTTATAATGCTATCTGTCTGAAAAGTGGAGTTCCATGCTAATCACAGCATTGACTACAGTCCTGCTGTGCAGAAAACCAGTGGTGCAACCACTGGGAATACATGTAAATAGCAATCTGAACATTGACCACCAAGTGTCCACATTGCTATTGAAAGCATATGTTGTGCACATAATAAGTCACAGCATCATATAGAGATCTTAACATATTATGATAGCACTGTAGTCAAACCTCTTTATAACACTAATAGAGTATAATGCTCTTTTTTTTACATGTACCTGACCAGACACATGTAGAAGCTGAAGGGACCACAGGGCTTTCTCAACAAGATAACACAGAGATTACAAACCATGCCACCACACATGTGGATAGGTTAAAAGCCATGTCAATGTAATCTTTATTATATAGGATGAGATTACTTTTGCCTGGCATCCAGGACAGTCTCTGACTCTTCCCTGGTGGGACTACTGTGTATCCAAAAATGTGATATAGCTGATAACATCAGCAGTGTCTTTTGAGGAGACTATAACAGTGTCCTGCATGCTGGTGTAAAATGCTCTCTGCAATGTCAAGCAACAGCTCACACAGACACACACATACACACACTTGTGCCAGGAGTAGATTCAATGAGAATGTTTCAAATGTACAGATGCATTTGGTCTCAGGTACTATATGCACTTTATTTCTTATAAATAAAGAAGTATAAAACAAAATCAGTGACATTAACAAACTTGGAAATGTACAAAATCATAAAATTTAAATTCGTAAAAGTTGTTAGTACCTATTTGGCATTCCCCAGTTGGGGTCACATCACAGTCTTGTACCATAGTTACCACTGCGACTTATGACAAAAAAAAAAACATTTAATTTGGGTGTTTGTAAGGCTGCACCTAGTATTATGTTTTGTGTCATTTAGAGAGCAGGTAAGTGGTTGGTGTCACAACATGTACACAATCATTCTTTCTTGAGATAGTACTGGAGCAGTAAGTCTGGTTTTACTAGATTCTTAATCATACCTACACTGTGCTGGCTTTTACCTGTAAGAGTATTGTTTGGAATAATCTTGTCATAGTTTACTAAATATCAGTAGCAGGAAATGGAAGATATGATCAAAAGGTATAGAATGTGTCTCTCTGAAGTTGTGTATCCCTAGATGTCTTGCAGTAAAACAACAAAATGAAACCATAAATAGATATAACCATGTACAGTGTGTATACCAACAATAAAATCAGCTAAAGTACAGATTAGTAGAAATAAAAACAAATCTCAAAACTTTTCCAAGGCTTGGAACCAACATACATAGTAAAATAGCAGTGATCTGATCCCTAACCCTGGTTAGCTTCATAAGCAGAAACACAGACTGCTAAAAGAGGGTCTGAATAACCATGTCACAGGCCTTTTGAAGCTTCATAGTACATTTCCTAAAACTGATGTAACAGCGGGTAGATTATTAATGAAGTTTTGGTTTTACTACTGTAGCTTTAGCATCATGGAAGGGTGGCCATGGTGGTGCTGCAGTTAGCATTGTCACTTCACAGCAAGAGGGTCTCTGGTTCGATCCTGGCTGGGGTGCCTTCTGTGTGGAGACTGCATGTCCTCCCTGTGGTCACATGGGTTTCCTCTGGAAGCTCCAGTTTCATCCCAAAGACATGTTGTAGGTGGATTGGATACAATAAATTGGCCCTAGGTGTGTGTGCCTTCTGTGGAAGGTTGGGCTCCAGGCTGGGAACTCAACACTGTAAAACTCTACTGCCAATCATGAGCGGACAGGTGATCTGCTGTGGCAACCCATAACCAGGAAAAGAAGAAGAAGTTTAGCACCATGAAATTTTTCAGAGATACATGCTTAATAAAGATCTTGACTGGCTACAAAGGTACACAATTGCTTAGAAAGTCAATTTCATGTATTTACCTGGCACGCCTGTTCTTATTTTGTCATGAAATACTTCCTCACATCTTCACAGGATCATCCTAAGTCTCCATCTACAAACAATGTATCTCTTTCACTACATTCCTTTGTCTGAATGCATCCCACCAGTTATTTCTAATGACTATTTATTTCTTATTAGATGGAGAATTATCTTCAGATTTAGGCTTCCCTTCCTGCCTTTGCAGTTATTTACTACATATTTAAAAAACTGTGCTCGTTAACACCTGGTCTGAACTGATAATTTTGCTGAGAGGTGCTTATGCTTACATATATTGCAAAGGTGACAGCTACAGTAACAGAGAGGTAAATCCATTATGCTGGCCATAGTCATTGCAATTTACTCTGTGTGACATCTGTCAGGATGTAAAGAAAGGCAACAACAGAATTTTCTCAACAGCAGAAGATAGAGGTTCACAACATTTTTTCAACTGACCTTTCATCCTTACAAATTTCCATTACCGCTGGATAATAGAATGTTTTCAGCTGTACAATATGGTTCCACAATCTGCTATCGAATCTCAGTCTTTGTGTGCAATTACAGTTACACTGCAATACTTACATTGTGACAGTACTTAACCTCTTTCTCCTACTGTGCCATTAATGCATATATCTTAATCTAAGATGAGGCATGTATTAACACTAACAGACTGTTTAGCAAATGCATCCCCATTTTAGTTGAGTTTTAGTTTGCTAATTTGTTAACTGGGTAGGTCTGGACTGGTCCTCAGACCACTTTTGTCTATAATACATGCCACAATGGCAAGCAGAAATGCCATATATATTCTTTGGTTACAGTAACCATTCAGTCTGCATGTTTTGGGGAAATGTGAAAAAAAGAGAGTGCCTGTAGTAGAAACATTCTGTCTATATTTTGATCAATACATTTGAAAAAACAACCCAAAAAATATATGTATATAGTAGTCCAGTACTAATAGAGTAACTTAATGCTGGCAGATGGCATTTAAATATTTGACAACACTCTGAAGAGCACGTTATCGTGTTTGCACCAGGATAGAACACATTAACCCCTATTATATAACTTGCTGTTATTTATCTCTGTTTATCTGATGTGTTATTTCACTTTATGTATTGCCGTTTGTTGAATATGTTTGAGACTATGCAACACCTTCAACGGCAGTGTAAGAAAGTCTATAAATACAATGACAACTTATTTGCTTATAAATATTATATCAGTCCTTATGTGAGACATGTGATTTGGGCAGGACAAAGGGAGTGGGGTATATATTTTGGGAAAAAAATAGCAGATAAACATTAAGCATGTCTCCTGAGATAAGTGAGGGGACATCTCTGAGGCATCATCGTGAGTATAGTTTGTTGTGAATTATGCCCTTTTCAGCTCTTAGTCTGAGCCACACTGAAACAATGAACCAAGACAAAATCCAAGTAGCACCCAGTCAGCAAGGAGACTGAAAAAGCTTCCAAGTTTACTCAAAAAATGTTGGAACTTAGTTTTGATGCAGTCCCTGCATGTAAAGGACACAAAAGTGCTTAACTTTATAAAATAAATTAATTTCTGTATGTTTTGGAGTTCTGACATTTTTTGAGTGAACTTGGAAGTTTTTTCAGTTTCCTTGCTGACTGGATGTTATTTGGTGTTGTCTTGGTTCATTTCTTGTTTAGACCCAAGGTTTTCTCCCACGGCCAAATACCCGCCTGCGCTCTTTGAACTGTAGTCTGTACTTTACAGAGAACAAAGACAGGCTGCTTTTCTGCCACTGCCTCAGCTAATTGTTTGTCAGCTGTAACCCTGTTAAGAAAACAGCTGCTCACAGACTTTGTGTAGCCAGATAGGCTGACCATGCTGTCATCTGAGCATTTTACAATACTAGTGTTTTGTGGTAAATTGTTAGTGACTGCATTTTGATTTAACCTTCCAAGGAACAACTCAGGGCCTCAACTGTTTCTCAGATGAGGAATTCCAGTTGATACTCTGCTTTGAACCTTTGGCCCGATAAGCTAAAGGTAGCTTTATCTGAAAGAGTTCTTTGTGACAGAGACATGCACTATAAAACTAGGTGAAAAACAGAAATTCTTTTATATGCCTTTACCTTAGGCAAAAAAGAATATATTCACATACATTAAATATCAACAAAATTATATTTAGAAAACTATGAAAGTGCAATAATAGAAACCACAAACAGTTTCTGGGAGACAAGAAAAAGGAATGCAGCAATCTAGTATGACAGCTTTTAGACAGAATAATCTGCCTGTCTCCATCTGAGAGTCAAAAAACTAAACGCCTCGCAAGATGGGTATGCTCGGCCAAACCATTAACTGAAAAAACACCAGAGGCCAGCACACGCAGCTAATAATTCCTTTATTCAAGAATAAGTATTAGTAGAGCATATAATGCCACAGGAATCTACTAATGTCAATTCAAACCGGTTTTGGCTTAATAGCCTTCATCAGTGAAGAAGCATAATAATAAACAAATTCTTATAAATATTTATAGAAACCACCAGCCAATAGAAATGTGGTATGGTCCAACCCTAAGGCTGGTTTCTCAATGTGATTAATAAAGCCATACACAACAATTACTATCACCATCCAAATAAACTATATATGAAAGAATCATATAAATGTATGTTATAACCAAAAAAACATATCATGGAAATGATGAATATAAATAATAGTAAACAATAAAGAGTAATTAAGAAAAGAAATAAATATCCATCAACAATGTGTTATCCTATAAGTATATAAGATATGAGAATAGTATACTATCTAAACACACAGATATTGAAGGAAATAAAAAAAAAAATGTTTTCCCCACCTGTGTCGGCAACAGTGTTATCATAAATACAAAACTGGAGTTTGTAACTTGTAGCTAAATGCTAGGGTTAATAGTATGGATTAGTGAAATAATAATCCACCAGCTGATCACAATAACAATAGCTTACCAATACATAGCCCAGATTATATCCAGGCACTTAACAAAATGGTAAACACAACAATAACCTATGGTAATGTAAAGAAATAATATACAACACGAACATGAATATTTATTTATCTGGACTAATAGTTCATAAATCAATAAAGTCCAAACTATACTTAGAAGAAAAAAATTTAATAAATTCATGTTCTTCCCAAACATAGCTCATATACTATGATTCCGGTGATTTAAGCATCTATAATCTCCTAGTCCCAATAGTTTATTAAATTATAGATGATCATTAAGGCCGGGGAGGGGGGGAATAAAGCCCCAAGGTGAATTATCCAATATTTTTCTTTGTGATTCAAAATGCTATGCCACCCCTGTTGACTGCTCCTGTCTCCAGTTATTTTATCTATGATCATATACATAAATTTGGCATTATGATGTTTTAAGGTGTGTCTGTACAGAGCATCAGTCTGCTTTCTGTTTTTAATGTCACTTTTGTGTTCACCCATCTGAACCCTGAGTGATCATGATGTTTGCCAGACATAAAATGCTGAGCAATGACACGTTGCCAGATATATGATCCAACTACTGCTGCAATTCCCAAAAACTCTAAGATCGTAAACTCTACTGGTGTTGGCACTGGTGAACTGTTTTAATTTACTTACTTGGTTGCAGGATACACAGTGGCCACATGGAAAGGTTCCCAAAAGTTCATCTCCCGACATTGTCAGCTGTTTATAGATGGCGCCCCCACTTTCTTTGTGCTTATAGTGTGAGAACAAGGCTCTTAAGGTTTTACCCCGTCAGTAGGAAAATTTACATTTTGGGCCCAAAAGGTTTCTTAGTTTGTTATTTGCTAGTAATATATTCCAGTTAGAATCAAGAATGTTTCTAATGACATTATGGTTTCTGCCAAATGTAGTGACAAACCTTAGTGAAGATTCATCACTTGTCTGTTGACGTTTTTTGTACTCTAATAACATATTTCTATCTTGATTGTCTGACCATATACTAGCTGATATTATGTCAGATTCGTGATATCCCCTTTCTAAGAATCTGTTTTGAAGATCCAGTTTAGCGACCTCAAAATCTGTTTTGGAAGAACTAATACGTTTGATCCTCAAAAATTGAGATTTCGGTATATTACGGATGGTGTGGCGTGGATGCATACCGGATGCATGGAGCAAGGTATTGTACTGTGGATATTTCCTAAAGGCTTTGGTGCTCAAAGTGTGGTCATTGTTCCTATAGACCGTAACATCCAGAAAATCAATAGTATTGAAATTGTATGTGATTGTAAATGCTATTCCCCAAATGTTTCTATTAAGATATTCCACAAACTCCTGCAAATATGTAGATTCTGCACGCCACACCATCCAACAATCATCGAGGTATCTTCGCCAGATATCAATTTCAACCATGTATATATTATGAAGTGGGTTGTATATCAGGCATTCTTCAAGGTATGCCATGAATAGATCCGCATATATGGGGGCAAAAGAAGCCCCCATGGCAGTACCCTGAAGTTGCCAATAGCACTCACCTTGAAAATAAAAAACATTCTTGTTGAGCACATGTTCAGCCATACATATAAGCAAAGTGTTGAATCCTGGTGGATATATATTGGAATGTTCTAACCAATATTGTAGTGCCTGTAGTCCTGCCCAGTGGGGTATACTAGTGTATAACGACTTAACATCCAGGGTGCACATAAGCCAATGTGGTTCAAGTTGTTTGTCCTGTATAATTTGAAGGAATTGTGTGGTATCCTGTAACCTAGCCCTAACCACTGTAAGTAATGGTTTGAGATGTTGTGTCAGGAACATGGACAAAGGTTCTGTAAGAGAGCCTATACCTGACACAATAGGTCTTCCAGGTGGTTTTGAAATAGATTTATGTATTTTAGGAAGCAGATACAAAATTTGTTTCTGGGGGTCCATCACCGTAAGATGTTTAACTGTATTCAGAGTAATGATGCCTTCTTCCTCCGCCAAATTCAAAAATGTATCTATTTCTTTTTTGAAATTTGGAGTGGGATCAATAGACATGTGTATATAACATTTAGTATCTGATAACTGTTCCAAACCTTCTTTTAAATAGTAGCTCATGTTCAAACCCACAGCCACCCCACCTTTATCTGCTGGTAATATGGCAATATTGTGATTATTTCTCAGTTCTTCTAAAGCTATTTTTTCTTAAGTGGAAATATTCTGACCCATAATTTGTGATTCAAAGTGTGGAAAATGTAGATCCCTAACCACTGATTGTTGGAAAATAGAGACATATTTATTCATGGGGGGTTGGAATTGAGATTTGCGGAATCTGAAGTCATTAGATCTTTGAGATGTTTGTAAAATTTGATCTGAAAAAAAAAAATTTAAGATTAAGATTACGGCAAAAGCTCATAACATCAGGCACAATGTTATATTCATTACAAAAAAAGCTTGGTACAAATCCAAGACCTTTATTGAGTAATGTTTATTGTTCATTAGTCAATATTACATCTGACAAATTTAACACATTTTTGCATTCATGGTCAATTATCTCAATAGTGTTTCTATCAATCCCTCTACAGAATCTATTCTGCTTCCCATGTTTATGTTTGCGGCCACCCCGCCGCCTTTTTCCACTTCTAAAGGGTGTGCTGAGTTGGACCTTTTTACGCATGGGTGACTCCTGAGGCTGGGCACTTTCACTGTCCGTGTAGGAGGATTCCTCCCCCGATGTGCTTGTAAAAAACTTGTCATTAGTTTTGAGGATGGACCTGGGTCTCTTTCTAGTTCTGCCCCTTGTTGCCCCCTGACTAGTATCCATAAATCTCAGATCTATGTGATTCAAAGGGGCGCCCTCTTTGGTAATCTGTAATATCCCTGTTAAACGTCTTGATTTTCCTTTCTTTTGTTTGTTTCTCAAAGTCTGCCAGTTCCTTGGACAGCCTGTTTACTGAGCCTTCATATATCGAAAGTGATTCATATTTTTTGCATTCCTCACAGATTGATTTCACCTCTGATAAATTTATATCAATCATTATTTCATAGTATGAGGAGAAAATCTTAACAAACATCATAGATGCTTCTTGTAAGGCCAAATTCCATTCAGTGGTTAGTCTCTCTTCAGATCTACTAACCAACAGCTGTAAACGTATTCTGAGACCCCTCGGGGCCATATTCTTATTGCTATATGCACAAAATAATTTAAGATGCCAGATGTTGGCTCTGAGATTTTTTAAACCCTTGCTAAGATTGTGAAAAGCCACATCACATCCATCTGATGGATTAGTAACTGAATCATTTGGATTATTGCCTGAGATGTGGTCTATGCCAAAGACCCCTATGTCATCTTGATTGGCACATAATCCTTGTAGGATTTTCTCCAAATCCATGGCTAAAGTATAGTCAACAAGACCAAGGGTAATTGCAATAAATATATTGGGCAAAAAATAAGTAGATCAGACTGTCCAATGAACTGGCAACAAATGATACTCTTTCGATAAACCGGAAATCTAGTACAAAACAGGGTAATACACAGATACCACGGGCTGATATACCAAAGTGAACTGTTTGTCAGGTAAACAGCAAGGAGGCAAGAACAGAAGAGAAAACAGAACCAACCCACACAAACTGTGCTTAGATATAACACTTGTTTTAGGTTCATAGGTTCATAGTGTGCAAAAGCAGCTGATAGTAAACAGATACCAAAAACTAATGTACAAAATTGAATTGTTATTCAAGTGACCATCAAAAAGGGAACCGGTCCACACTGATAGCACCTAGATATAACAAAGATATCCAGTAATGCACAAATATCACTGCAATTATAAAATATGCACCTACTTATAAGCATCAGGTATGTAACTTATATATGAAGAACCCTATGATTTCTATATCTTTACAATAAGGGTATAACCCGGTCTAATTGCATACAAACATGATAATCAGATCCAGTAATATGTGTTCCCATATATGTATAAAACGTCTAGGTATAAAAATGTGGAAAAAACAGAAAAAGAACAGCTCAAAGAATTTACACATACAGTTATAGATCTAGTCCTTATTAAATATCCACTCTAATGTTATAACATTAATCCAATTGTAATGATTTCACATACAGAATCAACAGGCAGAGTCAAAAGATAAATATAAAAATACCAACATTATTATACATGAGAAACTGGCAATCTTATTAATTATGAATAATAAATATTATGCCCTGTGCTTATATTCCTATATACACATATGTATGTATATGTATATAAGAATTTTATTGCAATCCTAGGCTTAATAATAAAGTATCCACTTTTCCCTAGAACATTATGATGATTGCACATACAGAGTTAGCAGGCAATATCAAAAAATGAATATAAAAATAACAAAATTATTGTACGTGAAAAAATGGCTACCTTGTTTGGTTATAAGTGATATATAACATGCCTTGTGCCTACACTCACATATAGACATATAAATGTGTGTATGTATGTAGAGGTTTGGTTGAAATCCTGAGATTGGTAATATTATAATACAAAAATTGAACACATCCATCTCAGACTCTGAAAGGACATTTTTTAGGAAACATTGTCTTTTATCAGTCAGTGTAGGATCAGCATGGTGGGCCATCTCCCTGGCTGTGCAACATGCTAATGAGGCATTCCAGGAGACCACCCTATGCTAAATAAGCATGTGCTGTCCCCTAGAAATGCCTGTAGGAAGGGATTTATGCTGCTGAACAATTCAGGCAATCACTCAGGTGTGTAATTGCCAATTTGCTGTGGTCCCGAGTAGTAGTCAATAGGTAAGTACTTGGCTACCTGCCCTTGTGGGGCATTTTAACTCTAGTCAATTTCCTTTTCAAAGGTAAGACGCAATCGTTGTACCTTGTGTCTGTGAGGTAAATAGCTTAATCATTATGCCAACCCCCAATCAACACCATGTTGCTGGTAAGAGGAGCAGCTGAGATGTAGCAGAGGGGGAGTGTGTGAGTTTATGTATATGTGTAGCAGTATGTGTGGATCTCTGCAGGGTGTGACAGGTCTCGGTCGTGTGTGTATATGTATGTGTCTGTAGATACATATAGATAGATACGTGTGTGTGTGTGTATATGAGTATATATATATATATATATATATATATATATATATATATATATATATATATATATATATATATATATATATATATATATATATATATATATATATATATATATATATATATATAAATAAAGAGCTAAAGGTCACAATGAAAAACCAGTGAGAAAAAAACTAAATGAAAACTCCAGCCAAGCTAGAACTTTCAAAGAGTGACCTCCCAAACCTCCTGTAACAGAGGTCCATGGGATATATGCAAATGACCCTTATGAACATCAGGTGTTTCAGCTATATGGCGATTCTGAATGCCCATGACTTTTACATTTGAAGTCATTTTAATGGACAATTTCAGGCCAATAAAGCCAAACCCCACTAGCTATGGATATGCATATTTCGGCCTTGTTATGACCTCTTCAGCATAGCATAAGCAGAGTGTTTGACTAAGATTAAGAAACACGAGGTTGTTATATAATATATATATGTGTGTATATATATATATATATATATATATATATATATATATATATATATATATATATATATATATATATATATATATATATATATATATATATACACACACATATATATATATATATATATATATATATATATATATATATATATATATATATATATATATATATATATATATATATATATATATATATATATATATATATATATGTATATATATATATATATATATATATATATATATATATATATGTGGATCTATGTTCTTAAATCAAAAGTATGGTTCATCAAACCGTAGTTCCGTGAAATGACTTCCGTGAAAGTGCATTTTTTCAAAAATGCACTTTCGCAGAAAAATTAAAACAAAAATAAACATTAAAAAAAACACTGTAAACACTAATATGCAGGGGGGCAAGCCCCCTGCACTCCCCACACCCTCCTACTTTAATATTTTCACTCTGAGATCACACTACAGTGGGGAGAAGGGAATATTCCCTTTTCCCCACTATACTACGATCTCAACACGATTTTCCTTAGTTGTACATCAACAGTATACGTTGATGTACAACTAATGTTGTTGTATCTTTCGGCTTTTCCCGGTTAGGGGTCGCCACAGCGGAACTCCGCTCCGCTAATGATTGGCAGTTGATTTTTACATACCGAGTTGCCAGCTCTGACCCACAACTTTCAACGAAAGTACGCCCATTCACACATGTCTCCACACAGAAGACGCTTTAGCTGAGAATCGAACAGGTCAATGTTTTACTGTGAAGCGACAATGCTACCACAGCACCGCCACCGCAGTGTTGATATACAACTAATGGTACATGCAAACGCTGACCCCGGGATTCATGAACCTTGCGCCAGGCGCACGCATAGCTAAGGCGTTACAACGCCAAATATGGCCGGCGATTCAGGTGCGATCAATCCACGTGCACTACCGGCGTGCGCCGGATCTGCGCCGCCTCCGGCGTAGGTATGCTAAACACCCCATGTGCGGTGTTGCACCATGCAAATGAAGGCATATAGCGATCCATGAAGTGGCGCAGGCGTAGCATAAGGCCACGGCAATGTAAACCAAAAAAAACGGTTTACATTTTCCCAAACATAACATAGGAGTAACGGAAGGCTGTCAGCGTCAGGTATCACACTGTTGCCATATGCCAATGGCGAAAGACACAGAGAATGTCAAAAGAAAACATGCACAACATGTAAATAATAACATAAATGGTATGTCCACAGAAACTCACAGCAGAACCCCAGGACATGTCTGCGGAAGGTGCAAAACAATGAAATAATATGACAATGTTATAAAACAGCAGCGTAATACACATCAGCTTCACAGCCACAATACACCATGGTATGCATGGAAAGCCACAACCACGGTGCAAGGGTTGCCAAGGACTCGCGGCAGTGTTGGCGTGGTAACTATGAATTAGTAGTCAATGCCATGCAAATGAGGCAGATAATACTGAATCGCAAAACCCCCGCCGGCGTAAGGCTGTACCAAGCAGCGCGGTAATACACCGAGGAGTGGCTCAGAGGAATACATGTCACCTGCAGAGGGTGTGCCACTGTAGGAGGAAGCACATTGGAGCTCAGCAAACCTGGGCTGTACATTGCACATCACAGCTGCAGGACCGGCGTGTGGGGAAATAGTTGAGCTGAGAGCACACAATGCGCGCAGAGGTGCATGTGCACGAGGATGACTACGTTCCCTTAACCCAGTCATGTGGCTCGCCCGCAAATAACATCGGAAACAGGAAGGTGATGTTGAGAATATGAGGAAATCGCGGAAGCAGTGTAATTGGAGTAGTAATGAGCAATCAACACTAATCAACCCACGAAGGCCAATCGGCAGCTGACAACTCTGCATGCAGAAACCTGCAAAATGGGATAGGGGAGGCATATGAATGCAAAGAAAGTAGGGGAGGTAGCAGATTGCAAAGAGTGAAGACCTGACACAGCAGAGCCAAGCAGACAGGCAGCATAATGGCGGCACACAAAGCACGATATGCCATGTCCCAGAAACTACACATGACAGGGCTCGGCAGGATGCATGCCAGGAAATAGTAGGTGCAACGTGCAGAAACAGTAAGGGAAGGCCGAAAGGTAATCCATTGCAGGCAAGAGTAATGCAACACCAAAGGCAACAGCGTTGCAGTGCCAATGGTAAAACACGGAAGATAATCCCCAGATACGGCCGCACAGACACACCCTATGACATCATCGGGTGTACAGCACAACAGTATAAAGTGTGAATGCACACAACACACAGCCGTGTATTCCCAAACGCCGCACCATAGGTGTAAACACACGGGAACTTTTAAAATGTACATGTTGGGTGCTGCCGTGGCCGTGATCCATCAGCATGTGTTAGAGACAGGCGGTGTTGTGGAGGAGGGTGCCGACAACTACCGTAGGCCTCAGAGGAGAAGGAGAGTGTTCAGACCAAGGGTAACCTACCAGGGGCTACAAGACCTGGAGATAGTAGAGCGTTACAGGGTGGATAGGGACACGTTACAGCAAATAGTGGAGCTGTGCCGGCCACGCCTGAGAACAAGAAACAACAGAGGGAGCCCATCCCAGTGGACACAAAGGTATGTGTAAGCTTGCGAATACTGGCCACAGGTACCTTTCAAAGGCCAACTGGGGATATAATGGGCATCTCACAGGCATCAGCATCCAGGGTACTACACCAGTTTCTGGATGCCATGTTACCACATGCCAATGAGCATATATACTTCCCCAGATCTCAGGAGGAGTTGGCTAGCAATATGTGCCACTTCCACCGTGTGGCACAATACCGGAGGTACTGGGTGCGATAGACTGTGCGCACATACAAATCAAGTCACCACCTGGGGAGCAGGGTAGGCGCTACATAAACCGCAAGGGATTCCCCTCCATCAATTGCCAGGTCATGTGCAATGCGCAGGGCATTATCATGGATGTGTGTGCTGGCAGCCCTGGAAGCTACCACGACTCCCATATCTGGCATGCCTCACAGCTGTACCAGGTATTAGCCAGGGGACATCCCACAAGGCCACCTTGTGGGGATGCTGGCTATGCACTGGAGCCGTGGATGATGACTCCCATCAGAAATGCACACACACACATGCAAGAATGCCATAATGAGGCACACGCACAAACCAGAATAATCATAGGCGTGTGTTTGGGATGCTGAAATCACGGTTCCGGTGCTTGGATACATCCGGTGGAGCCCTGCAGTACTCTCCAGGCACATGTGCCCACATATTCATAGTATGTGCCATGCTACATAATATGATCCTGCGGAAGCAGCTGCTGCAGGGACATAATGGTGAAGGGCCACAAAGCCCACCACAACTGCCAAGGCCAGTCCAGGCACAGAGGGTTCAGGACCATGAACACACTGTGCCAGCCCCAGTAGGCAGGCGGAGGTGTACCCAATATGCCTATGCCCTGGCAAAGAGGGAGGGTATAGCACATACTCTGACAGCGTAGGCCCCATGGACTGACACCTCCCTACCTGCACACACAGTGAAATGGATGGCACACAAACATGACCACCCGTAAAGTGTACCGTATGGGTGGCCCCATGTGTGACTCCAACATAGGCAGCACCCAAACACTGTACACCCAACAGCCAGCGGGGCATGGGACGCCAACACCTGAACCGTGCGCGGGTCCTACAGCAGGCGGCGTTGCTGTATGCTGCCACGTTAAGCGCCAAAGGTGTATACATATAAACATGTATATATGTGCATATACATATATGTAGATAGATATAATTACATATATAGAAATATATGTACACATATACATATAAGTACTACAGGTAAGACAGGGAATCAGAGGGATGTAAGGTGACAGAGATGTAACACGCGATATCTGTACATAGTATACATAGTGAAGCGACAACCTGAGCATCCGGGAGGTTTAACAGAAGAGGATACCGCCAACCATGGAAAGGTCAACATACGAAATGCATAACCATGAGTCGGAATGATCGCCAGGCCACAGTACAGTAACAGTACATGCGGGTAATACTATGATGATATGAGGGGAGGTAGACACCGCCGCGGTGATGACCCACGCAGGTACTGTGTGCAACCGTCCCGTGACTGCCGTAGTATGTGTATGTGTGCGGTGAGGGTGCCGTGTGTGTCGCTGTCGCGAGTGTAATGTGTGTGTCTCTGTAATATGTGTATGTTGGTGCCATGTTAGAGGCAGAGTGGAATAATATGTGTAGGCATACAGTACATTAGCCACAGACATAAGTACACCAGTAGTCCCAAAGTAGTAGTGAGAGCCCCACCCTGGCTAGGCGTGTGGCGGTGTATAACGATGCAAAGTGACAGTGTCCCAGAATGTAGCACAGGAATATACCCCACAGGAAATGGAAACGGCGTAAGTACTAATCATGACAGTATGTATGACACCGATATGCTAATTGCAAAGCGATCGTCGGCAAAGTCACACAGCAATAGGTATGTACCGCGGAAATACGTATGTGCTACCTCGGTACTGACCGCGGCTGCGTATCTGCCCGTAAACACCGCTGTGTGTTCTACAAGTGTCAAACAAGCAATCCCCACCTGAATAGGTGGCAACCACTAACAAACAGGCCATCCCAAGTACAGGACCACAATGACTGTAAATATCTGGGACAGAATGACAAGGGATAGTCGTCGCATTACAAACAACCGCTGATATACCACAGATGTGATGGAGGAATACATGCATGAAGCACACATGCAGGCGATACCAACACCACATGACAACAACACAACCTACACTCCCAGACCAACAGACAATTAACTGTCAACTCCCCAGGCAGGGATGGAGCACACAGACAACCATACCGTGTATGTAGAGATGCAAGGCCCACAACCCGTATCCGTCACCTACAACCTCCGATATCCCCCATCGTACATATTAAAGGGATACAAGCCGTAATAGCAGCACAAACATACAGGCAGTCAATGACATCTGCATAACCGCAACATCTCGCGTGGGAAACACAATCAACAGCGGATGCATACTTGCATGCGTTGTTTAAAGGAATACAACAGCTATGTTACACATCCGAATGCAAAACGCCATCAACAGATGCCGTCAGGACAGGGACACCCACATGTCGAACCTAATACCATACCCAACACACACAATCCACGGCTAACACCACTGCGAAATGTACCTGTCGCCACACATAGCGGCTGCAGTTACACATAACATAACACAATACAGACCATCTCCACGAAGGTAGGGCAAATAGCCAGCGCCCAGGTGAGGAATCAACCATACCCCAGTTACGATGCGTAATGTCGAATGGAGTAGATGCACAGGTGATATCGCACAATTACACACTGAGGAACAGCAATTGGTGGGATGAACCCACATGTTGCAGGTATCGGCGGATTTAAGGATGACTCCCAGGATATTCAAACCGTATGTTCATACCGAACCAGCCGTGTACAACGGAAAGAGTAATAAATAGGAATACCGATACGGAGCGAAAAGCGGAGCGAAACACCGACAAGGTATGTAGAACACACGATATGTATGGGTGTGTAATGCATGATGTGTATGAAGCTGTACTGTATGGGAATGGTGTTTGTAAGTAATGATACTTGTCCATAATGCAGAGAGTGGTGAAAGGTGGTTATGTAGTGCTATCCTGCTGATCATACCAGCGACTGTGGACACCGTGTGCACAGCAGTGGGACATCATGTACACAGCGAGACACCACAAGGGCTGCCACAGGGGGCATAAGAGAACAATGCCAGACCACGCCCGATGCTGGCAGTGGATGTCCAACAAGGAAGTGCCATAGCAGGGGATAGGACATGTATGTATACTGTCACAGCACACATGTGTATGGGCATATACCGTCGATGTCATACGTAATGTGCCCGGCGTGCGTATGCCTTGCAGTAGGGGATACTATGTCAACTATGTGTAATGTAAAGCTGTCATGGTGGATATGACAGACATTATACACAGTATCACAGGCATATCATGCATAATGGAGGTATTGCCTATTGGTATGTACAATAACAGGATACATATGGCCTGTAGGTATGGGACAGAGTAGTAGCATCATAGCCATCCGAAATGGAAGGAACACCAAGTAACCATGCCCAAACGATCTGTAGCAGGTGCATTGTGGGCAACAATGAAGTCTGGCAGGTCCATGTGTAAACACATGTGCAGTGTACACAGTAGTGTCACCTCCCCATGGTAGTGTCCAGTGAACAGCAGAGGCGGGTGTCAACTGCATGTTTACACAGTACTGCTGCTGTGGTGGTACCATGACTACGTGTCACTCAAACAGCAAGGGAGCTATCACATGAACAGTGCCACTGTGTGTCCCTGTGGGATGTGCACAGGACCTATGTTCCACAGCATGGTGTGTGTTGTGTCTGCGGAAGTAACACAGAAGCCCAGCCCATGCAGTGTGGCATGTGTGCACATATCCATGAGCAGTCCGTTCACACTGCCCACTGCAATTGTCATGTATGAGGAGTATATGCATCAGTAATGCGGAGGACATGGTCCGTGTCAGAGCAGAAGACACCCCTGTGTATGTGGTATGCAGATGTGTACAGATGTGTTTTCCGTCTGTCAGCCGCATATGTAAACTGTCCAAGCCTGGTACACATCGTGGCATGACAATGCTGTGCCATGTAAAGTCGTAGCCATTGTGGAAGGTACACCATGAATGTGGTATTGTACCCTTGACCGTGTGTAGATGTGTGTATGCCACAGGTACAATGGCTACCTATGTACCAGCATCACACACAGTACAGATAGGTGTGGCCCTGCAGAAGTGTATCCATGCCACAGTGGAATACGGTAACCACAGGACCGTGTGGGGCATTTGTGTGTACAGCAACCATGTACAATGTGATATGCGTGTGCAGGGCCAGTATCCATGTGATAGTCAGTGGGTGAATGTTGCTATGCAAAGGTGATGTGCATGCACCATGTGTCATGCATCCTGATGCCATGACACCCACATGATGTATCTGCCACACTGACACCCGTATGGTCATTATCGGTATGAGCTGGTGGAGCTATAATGGCGCCAGGTATGTAGATGTGGGATATCTAGGCATGGACAGTACTCTGTGACAGCATGTTGTGTATGTAAGCAAATAGTGAACATGAGGGGCCCCATGACTGAGGACTGTGTAATGCCATATGTACCTGACATGTAGTAGGTAGTATGATATGCTTGCACCACTGTGTGTCCTGTCCAGGAGTCATATAGCCTAACATCCTGAGACACAGGGTATGATGTGCAGGTGGATGTGTATGTTGCCAATACCAGAACGTGGAATGGTGCTGAAGGGCAATGTGAGGACAACGTCTGATTTGTTGCCCTCTGTACCACCCCAACCACCCATGCAATAGTACGACAGGTGGCCAGCATGTGTATGTGGCGTGCTGTGTTACGCAGAAGCCCAACCAGGGTGCCAGGGAAGGCATGGAGGCCATCAATGTGTGCGTGAAGCACGTTCGTGAGGATGTGCCCCAGTGCCATACAGAACGGTCCAGTCATGGGTGTATGAATGCAGTCCCACACGTGCAATGCAGTGCCACCCATGGGTAGTGCGATAGATGCGGCTGTCGCGGTGGTCAAGGTACACAATGTCCGACAACAGGCTAGCAGTGAATATAGTGGGCTGGTGTGGAGACACATACCAAACAGGTTGGCGGGACATAACAGCTAGGGACATCGGAAGGTGACATCGGGCCAGTGTCCCAGGACATAACGTGTGCATGTCAGTACCATGTATGTGTCCACAGGGACACTACGATGTCCATGTATGGATTGCAACCCTGTAGTGAGTGAGAGTGTGTATTGTTGGTAAGTACACCATCGCCTGGCACGTTGCCAACATTATCTCGGTCTGCAATGCCTGGGTGACTATTGTATGTGACATTGAATGTGGATGTAGCCAAACAACACAGACATACCACCACACTGCCTGAGGCCCCACACTGCAATGTTGCGGCAGTCATGTGTAGGTAGCTAGCCTTGGAGCATGTGATGGACCACGAGGACCCACCATGGCTGACAAGTGATGCACCCCACACATGTGAATATACACCACCGTGCAACAGCCTGCACATGTGCCCATACATCAGATGTGCATGGAACATGACCACCACCGTGGCGTCTGTGAAAAGGTCAGTACCGCCATGTCTCTGTGTGGAATAGCATGGTCCCTACCATTGTGTACATGCTACGGAAGTGCACTGTGGTATGTGTCAGCATATGTATGTACACTGTCCATCTGCCGGGATGTCATGCCATTAACAACTGCTGTCAGCAGACGTCAGTAGTACTGGCTGTAGTACACATGTTCCGTGTATGCTGCGATGGGTGTGTGTCCAGGGTGTGGCTAGCAGGGCCGTGAAGCATATGTGTTCATCCACCAAAGGGGGGATAACCCCAGGTTTAACACACCAGACACATGGAGGTATTGTGCATGCTGAGGGTAGTGTAGGTATGGTATGTGTTGTGTAATGTGTCATCCAGCTGGGTGGAGTGCATGCCTCAAGCATGTGTAGGTACATGGGTGTCCATTCTAGGGAAGTGTGGGTTGCTGTCAGCACATGGCAGTATCAGCTGTCTGAGGCCCAATGTACAGTATAACAACACAGACAGCATGTAACCTGTGGTGTACAATGTAAACTCTGTTGCGTGTTACAATGTGTCTAGCGGTCACAAACATGGGTATCTGCACATTGAGCACCTATGATGCATTGTGTTTGGCAAATATCCAGGATGTGTGCAAAACACTGTGTGATGTGGGATCCCCTCACCTGTGTGTGTTGCAGTCCAGGTATGTGCCTGGGAGGTACGATCCGTGTACAATCTGTACTTGCAGGCGTGCTGCGCAGAGCATGGAGGCAGGTCCCAGTCACTGCAGATAAATGTGAGTGGTGCACTAGTGTGTGTGCCTTGCTTGTGTGCAGCACAGTGGAAGGTGCAAGCATTGTCCCACATGACCCCATGCCGTGCCTGCCTGTTACAGCCCTGCTGGAGACAGTCATGTGACACCGCCACAGAGGCAGTATAGCATGTGAAGATGTACATGTGTGCTCCACACCCCAGGCAGATGGCGCAGGTCATGTGTGCCACAGCAGTGTGGTCGACCAGGACTGTCATAGTGGTCAGATACCACATGCCTGTATAAGTACAGTATGAGCATAGGCAACAGTTGCAGTGACACAGTAGGTCAATGTACAGTGTCCCTGTGTTCAGACCACTGCCTACTGTACACTTGGCTAGACACACACCCAGAGGGTGAATATACTGGTGAGCCATCACATGTCCCAGTACACGTAGCCTGTGTAATGCCATCACAGGGCGGTCACAATAACACGTTGTATGAGAGATATGTTGTACCAGGTGATGTGTCATGTGTGCATATGTTGAGTTGCACAGCTGTTCACACGTCCGCAACATATCAGTGCATGATGCCTAGTGTAACATGATGTGTGGAACTGCACTGTGATCCACAACAGGGTCATCTGAGACAGGTGTGTTGTGAATGGTGTAACCCATGGTTCCACGGGATATACACTGGTGCTGTTGGCTGCCATGCTGGGGGCCACCAGTGGTGCCTACAGTGGTCATACAGACATACTGCACACATTGTTCTGGCAGGAATGTCCATTGTTGTAGATGATGTGTTACTACGTGAAGGTAGGTGTGTGTTGTGAATGTTACCCATCCAGATGTGACCATCAGGTGCAGTCATGGTTGTCGACAGCATCACACCCATCCACAGCTGTCAGCACCCTGTCCCCAGAATGGGTGTCAGCCGCCCTCGTACTGTGTGACCTATGTGCAGATGGCGGAACACCTACTACTGGCTGGCTAACAGTGTCATCTAGGAAGGCTATGTGATGGCTGGAATACGCTGTTATAATGTATAATGATGGTATCCCAATGAAGTACATGGAATCACATACAGTAAGCCATGGCTGGCATGTAAACCATGTACAACAATGACTGTGTGACAGACACAAACAATGCGGAGCCATGTTGAACATGCACCCATGAGAACACCAAATGAGGTATGTTGCACATATCGATGTACAACTGTCAGCTATGGGCACAGCATGGATGCAGGCACATAACCGCCACAGACAGAACCACGTCATGTACGTAGGGGGCATTGCGACTACATGTGACAGTCGCTGTACCGCCACATGTACTGCATATCCGTCATATAGGGGTAGCAGTGGTACGTGACTGTTGGACATGCCTGTACATATGACCATGTCCCACAGGATATGTGTTACGTGTGTACAACACCTGTTGTACCGTCATCAAGCTGTGAAGTGTATGGCTGCCAGTGTACCTGTGTGACATGTTGTGCAATGGGTGCAAAGGTGCACAGTAGTGCATTGCATGCCCACATGTCCCACACAGGTGCATAGCCTGAACATACAATACAAAGAGGGTGTTGGATCATAGCAACCCACAAGAGGAGATGGGTACGGGTGGCAACCCACTACCACCTGTCCGGGTAAGGTGTGCATGTCCATGACACATTAGCACCTGAGATGTTAGCAGTACAGCTGTACAGGGCGGCATGCATATTTGATCACTAATACCCTGTGTGTTCCACCACTGGCCTGTTGACAGACAGACACCAACACAATGTGCAGCATTGACATGTGCACAGCACATCACCGCTGGCTACTGTAGAACAGGTTTACCGTGTAGACACGTGCACAGAACATCTCGCCAGCCACACTCAAACACGTTATGTGTCAAACCCCACCATCATTGTAGCCCATGCCACAGACAGATGTTCATGCATCTGTGTATGTATGACTGGGAATGTCCCTGGCCTAGCAGTATAGCTGTGTCAGTGTTGCGAACAACATACTGAATGGGCTGGGTGTGTGAGGTGTCGTCATGCGTGTATGGTCCGATGGATGATACCATCAGTGCCCCCGCTATGTGAACATCCCTGTCCCCATACATGGATACCTATGCTGTGCCCAACACCACGGTCCCTGTGGGAGGGATGGTGCTGTGTGGTGCACCTGCTGACATGGCGGTGGCAGCAGGCACTGGATGTAGACATATGTGGTACCCATGTCAGGCCAGGCTACCATCCATGTGCACGGGATATCAGTGTGTGGGCACATACAGCACTGTGTTGAACAATATCACAGCACATAGCACCTGTCAGGGGTAATGTGTATGCATGGATGTGCGATACCAGCATGCACCATACACACCCCCACCAAGCAGCATGCTGCCTACCTTGCAGAAGGCCATTGTCCACACCATGATGATAGACATGTGTAATGTCCATATACACATAGCAATGACATATGGAATGGACAGCCACCCTCCCAATATCAGTACCCCAGGTGGGACACATCCCTGTGCCATGTATGTGACATACCCTGTCATACCATGCAGCCCTGTCCAGCAAGGCTGCACGTGCTATCACAGTCATACATGGTGCGATGGCCAAATGGCACTTGCACTATCAACCGTCCAGAGCAGTAATGTGGCACTGATGCACCTTGTGGTGTCACAGGTGCTGTGTGTTGGCGTGTACAACGTGCGCGCACATGCTATGTATGACCATCCCTGCTAATGTCATATGATTACACAATGTCCCATGTGTATCACATGTGCAATACAGGTGAGCCGTGGCAGGTTGTCCAACACCTGTACAGTGCTGTGTAGATGTACATGGCACAACACATGCATGTACAGGTGTCCACGTGTATGTGTGCAGTGCCACTGCTGACGTCCATAATGGCTGCGTCCGTGATGCCTAGTGACATATACACAGCATCCAGGTGAACAGTAGAACTGTGTGCACATTGGGACACGTGCCAACTGGTATGAACACAGGTGCAGGCAGGTACACATGTCCACAGCAGGTTACCATCAACATGGTGTGTGTACAGTGTGATGAGTTGACACACAGATATGATATGATACCCGCTGCTTAATGGTGTGACAGCAACACGTCAGCTGTGTCAGTGCCATGATGCATCGCAGAGATTACTGTGCAGATGTCGTACATGTCATAGCAATGTATGTCCAGCGGTATGCCAGTACATCAGTGTAAATGTGACCTGTCACCATCATTATGTCTTACAGATAATGCCACGTTCACGGCTGCCAGCCTTCAGCCGCCAGGAGGATGACGTAATCATACCGTTGCTCCATGACAACTATGACCTGCTATTCAGCCATGTTCCACAGCAAGCACAGCAGCGGGATGACCTGTGGCAGGATATGCGCGGGAGGGTGAGCGGCGTGGGTGGCAACAACCGCACCTACCAGCAGATCGCCCGACACTGCATGGACCTAATACGGCACGAAACAGCGTGCGCCGCAATCGCCAGAGAACAAGGTGGAACAGGTGGTGGGCCACCAACCCAGCACCCACTCACACACGGAGGAGCTCCTGGCCAGTCTGGGGACACCCAGGAACATCATGCAGAAACACTCGCTGCCATCGTGGAGGTGGGTGTCTCCCAACCAACGAGCCTGGAGCTGCCTGGTAAGTCAGTCTTGCATATGTGTATGATAACTGGCGTAGGTGTGTGTGTCACAGTACACCACATAATCTACCAACACATGCCAGGTATATGGCCACACAAGCCGCATACTACAGTATGCTACGTTGTGTTGCAGACATGTGCATAACACATGCTACCACACAGGTACATGATGTGACATGCACAGTGCTTACTGTGGCTACAGTCATGGATAATGTTTATACTGTTGTGTCGCCCCTATACAGGTACCTCTGGCGTGTCGCACAGCCATGGGTCCGTCGCAGGTGAGACTGTTGTTAGTAACAGGCATGTTACAGTGTATAGATATTCGCCATGTGGCCAGGTATGACATGCACACCTGGGTTCTGCTCCAGTCACGGTATACAGGTTGCACCACCTGACACACGCCACCCATGTACAGTAGATACAACCGTTAGTATACACCGGCATGAAACCACAGAACCCGTCGGTGTGATATGTGCAGTCAGCTATGCATACAATGGTGGAGGTGTTCTACAATGGCTGCATATGTAGTATGCATTGGAATGCCATTTGTGGTATGCACACAGTACCACATAGTGAGCTGTGATCTGGCCAGCACACAGGTGTTACCAATGTGACATATGCCCCTGCATTGTGTGCACACGTTGTGACATGGCACATGACATGTCCCATGCGTGGTGTTCTGTCTGCAATATTGTCACACCATGACATGACCTCGCCCGACATAGCAGACATCCACACTGTCTGCATAGCCCTCTGGATTGTGACACCTCAGACTTGTATGGGTGTATGTCACATGGGCCACCACAGGGATGGGTACACGATGCCCATCACACACAATTGTCCATGACCCAGTCAAACATGGCCATGGGTGATACCTACAGGCATGTTGCCACACAGTACATCTGGGGTGGATAGACACCGTTGCACATTGTCCACACATAGTGCGATCATAGCTGTAGTGGACCACCTGTACATTTGATGTGGTACACCAGACAACGGAATGCCTGTCTGCAGCCACTGGAGGTGCCACCAATGTCTACCATATACGTGCTGTGGAACAGCATGACTGTGTTGCAGACATGGCAATGCAATGCGTCCATGTTATGCATCGCACAGAAACATACCTGTGTCCTGCTGCCATGCAGTGGCACAGTGCCTGTACTCCCCACTGTATAGCTATGTACACGGCTCACACCAACCACACCTGCACAGACATCTTTGTTACACATGCATTCTATCTGTAGCCTGTACACATAACACTGCACTGTGACGTCCAGTATGATGCGGTGCATGTGGTGGGACACCATTGTCACATGTCCACATGTTATCGCACATGTTGGCGGAGTACATGTCAAAGTGACGCCAGCCATGTGTACTGTTAACCTGCCTGTGGCCACATGGTGTATCACGGTGATGCATGCAAACTACCATGAATGTGTGTACTGCATGCCTACTGAAATGACACCTGCTTGATGTAGTGTGCACCCCAGGGCAGTATGCATACTACCACTATTAATGTCTGGCCTGCATTCACTGAGCTGTGGTGTGGGAATGCTGCATGCCATCTGCAATATCACATGCATGATGTGTCTGCGTGTGTGTGTGTCTGCGTGTGTGTGTCAGCGTGTGTGTGTGTCTGCGTGTGTGTGTCTGTGTGCGTGTGTGTGTCTGTGTGTGTGTGTGTGTGTGTGTGTGTGTGTGTCTGTGTGTGTGTGTGTGTGTGTGTGTCTGTGTGTGTGTCTGCGTGTGTGTGTGTGTCTGCGTGTGTGTCTGCGTGTGTGTAATGTATCTTACAGTATGTCTTTGTATTCACAGGTGGTGTAGGTGCGTTCCCCTCCTGCGGTCCATCTGATGCTAGTGTCCCCACAGATACTAGCGGTGATGACCATATGCATGAGGCACAGGCAGGGTTGTCAGGGGCAGAAGCTGTGCCATTGGTTACCATCCACCTATGTCCCCTTCATCTCCGCACACGGTTCTGATGCCGACACATACCACATCACCGTTGCCCATAGAGGAAGGACAGTCAGCGTCTGTTGGCATTGAGCAGGAATGTGTGGTGGCTACAGAAGGTGCGGGTACACACCATGTTGCCAGTGTAATGACTGGTGATGTGCCACACAGGCATGTGGCTGGTGCTGCTCGTGGGAGGACCTCTGGCAGACATGCACCTGCTGTACAGGGTGCAGCAGCTGGTATCACCAGGCGCATGTTCCAGACTGTAATGGCGGCACAGGCACGTGCTGAACGGCAGAACCAAGAAGGGCAGAGGCTGCAGAGGGCCGCAATCCGTTCCCTAAATGAGAACATCCAGTCATTGGCGAATGCTCAACAGCAGATTGCTAATGTTCTGGATAGGCGATTAGGTGAGATGGTTGGAATCCTCGACCGAGGCATGTCAATCCATGGCGTGAGCTGTCTGTGCTGGAACACCTGGTAGGGGTGAGGCGTGGGACACGTGGCCGTGGGCCAGCAACACCACCTAGTGTAGGTCGGCGTGTGCGTGCCACCTCTCATGCCCACTCACACAGTGCGGTAGCAGCAGCAGTGCAGCTGGTGCTACACCAACCACACCAGGACACAGCAGGCCACGTGGACGTGGCCCTGGCGGTCCCAGCATGGACACGGTTCCAGCGGACATGTGTCATCGGAGTGGCCACTCCATACCTCTACCGGTAGTGCCCGTGCGACCCCAGGCAGGCACGGGTCACGTGGCGCCAGACGGACACAGTGAGCCATACAACCTGCACTGTACAGTCTGGGGCTGCCAAGTATACCCGTGTAGGCATCACAGATGGCTGAACTGTGTACACACATACCCACACACAGCAGACACAACTGTAGGGCTCCACCACATCCACATGCATTCTGCACAGTCATGCCCAGTAAATGCACCGGCCCTTACACACACACATGATGTCATCCATTGGTACAGCCTATGCCCTGGCACACATATCACCCTGTGCATATGATGAAGCCTCTGCCGCATCACTGTCATCCACACCATCGGTGCACAGTTATGCAAATATATTCTGATGCACAGGGTGGACAAGATAGTGAGAGGTGTATGTGATACCTGTGTATGCATAGTGTGTGATGTGTATGTTGCAGTGGTTGTGTATGACAAGTGACAGGTGCGTATGTGACGTGGGTTGTGTACTGTCATCATGCAGCAGACATACCATGTAGTGCAGGTGCAGCATACATTGAGCTGTGTACACGGTATGTGTGGCGGTTACATGTGTAGCACCATGTTGGTTCTGTTAACCTGTATGCCTCATATGGTGTACTTGCATGTGCCTACTGGGAGCACTGTTATCAGTCCCCACGTGTAGCTGTGGGTTACCCACAGGCACATCTGGCAATATCAGCATACCACAGGTACCCGCAACCTGCCTGGACACCTACATAGGTACATAGGTGCATAGGTACATACCAGGCTATGTGCCCTACGGCATGTGTAAGCCTAGCCAGAGTGTGTGTGGCTTTCACCACCCCTTAGGATGAGGATACTATATCCATTGGTCTGCTGTCCCTCTGTCCAGCAGTGACACAGAGATGATGCCTGGGGCATACCTACGATCTCCCATCCACCGTCAGGATTACTCTTGGACAGAGTCAGTGAGGGGCTCTGCTTCACAAGGGCTGGGAATCTGTTCCATGGTGTAGGGAGTCTCTGGGCGATGAACCTGTCCCTCCAGCACGTCCTATTTATGTCCGTGTTGAGGTTTCTGTCAGTTGCTCCCGTGCCCGTGGTTGTTTGGATCCTAGGAGGTGGAACATGTCCATGACACCCAGGTCGGACATGGCCGTGTATGTCAGGCACAGATCACCTCGGAGCAGGCGGTATGAGAAGGTATACAGCTGGAGTCCCCTCAGTCGGGCAGCGTGTGACATATGTTTCAGCACCTTTATCCCTGTGTTGTGGAACGTTTGAGGTCCTTCCGAGTGCTGCAGGTGTCAGGTTAGGTACATTCCAAATGTGGCGTTGTACCCAATCATTGGTCTGATGCGTGAAGAGTACAGGGGTACAATGACCTCCCCTGATGTGGATGTGAATCCCTTCATGACCAGGTGGGCACAGTGGAATGTCTTCCCAACCACATTGGCAATGTGAGTGTCAAGAGAGGTTACCGACAGGTTTGGTACCCATGTCCTGATCCGTCCACCATGTTTAATGGATTACCACCTATGTGGTAATTCGGGTGAACATGTCTTTCCCAAAGGGTAGGTCTATACCTTCCCTGGCATGTAGCTTCAGGCCATGGCTCTGGCACCAGTTATCCATTTCTATGAGACCTCAGGTGGATGTCCGTGTCTGATGGGGTGTTGAGTATGGTGGCCGGTTTGCAGTCATCTGCATACCTTGTCTGCCACAATCCCCCTATGTTTGCATGCACGTCGGAAAGTTGAATGCCGAACAGGAGGGGGCACAGGACTGAGCCCTGTGGGCCACCACTCGGGACCAGCTTGGAGTCTGACATGGCACCAGGAACACTAACCCTGTGGGTTTGACCTCCATCCGGTTGGCAAACCATCGTGTGACATATGTCTCTACATCTACGCTGGTGAGCCTTTCTATGATGCCCGCGTGGAGTGTGGTTCGAACGCTGTCGCCAGGTCACGGTAGTCTGTGCAAACTGATGTACCCCCATCAATGGCTGTAGTGACTCCTCCAAACAGGTCGACCAGGTTCAGGAGGCAGGATCTGCCCTTGACTAAGCCGATGTGGGTATGTTCCAGTATTTGTCGTTCCCCAATGTCTTTATTTATGGGCTCCATTATGGACCCCTCCATAGCTTTGCAGACAAGGCTTGTCAAGCTTATAGGGCAGGGATGTACAGAGTCCATAGGAGCACTACCTTGGTGGAGTGGGACCACAGTTGCCGTATGCCATCCATCGGTGCGTAGCCTGTAGTAAGGCTAAGATTAAACAGCAGCCTTATGTGCGGGGTGAGGCCCTCATTGAGGTTGTGTAGCACACAGCCGGGGACACCATCTGGTCCCATTGATGCTGTGTTCACTGCTTTACAGATATCAGCTCTCACCTGGGCATTCGAGATGTTTGGGAGGCTAGACTCTGGTGGGATAGATTCGTCCCCTCTTGGGGGAGGGTAGATGTATGCACGGAACCTGTCTGCCAGTTTGTTGGCAATGTCTGTGGGTTCAGTGATCATTGTACCATTCTGGACTAATTCCGAGCATAACTGTGTGCTTCCACCCATGTTCCTACCATAGCTAAGGAAGGCCTTATGGTTGTCTTATGTGTCCTTTGCAAGTCCAGTCCCACAGGCGGCCTTGGATGATTGTATGAGTGATCGTATGTTAACGCCAGTATTAATCAGTGATGCCTTCCCTGGTAGTGATATTGCTCTGTCATGTAGTAGCTTTCACCTCTTGTTGTACGGTTTGTTAATGGCTGGGGTCCACCAGACCATGTGCCTGCCTTTGGTGGACAAGGTCCTGATGTTATCAGGGATCGCTTGATCCAGACATTCCTGGGGGTGCTCATAGAAGGCATTTGTAAGGGTTTCAGCAGCGTGGCCTGTGTTTACCACTGGCATGGAGGCCTTGTAGGGTACCACACCAGTCGTATGACATGTGGGGTTCGCTGTGGAGAGGTCTTCACTGTGGTCTCCCTGAAGGTGTTGGGTGCAGGATCACGGATCTCCAGTGAGTTCACTATATGGTCTGACCTCACCGTTGAGGGATGTACATCCTGTGTGGAGCATGTCGTCCCCATGTGTGATGATCAGGACTAGTATAGTTCCTCCCCTTGTGGGTATGGTGCATGGTTGTTCCACAGCATTGGTGTATGAACACCTGGAACCTTTGGTGTAGGGTGTTGTGTCCTGGGTAATGTTCGTTCTATGTATGGGTGGTTGATGTCACCCAATATGATGGTGTTGTGAGAGCATTCATACTCCCCAGTGTCTTCAGGAAGGCTGTGCGGGTATCCTGGGTTTGGGAGGGTGGTCTGTAGCATGCAACAAACTGTAGGGCAGTCCTACCCATGGTTAATTGCACCTGGATGGTCCCCGCTGCTACGTGCATTACTGCCAACCTGGAGGTGTGGGTATCCTTCATGGAAATGGAGACTACCCCTGCTTCTGTGTTCGGTCCGGGTTCTGGTCCTGAACGCGTGATATGAGGTATGACCTGATAGTGCTGGGGTGCTCTCAGGAGCCCTGAACAATGTTTCAGTCACAGCACTGACATCGATGTCCTCCATACTGAGGAGGGCATTTGAGGGCGTGCAGCTTGGGCGTAGACTACTGGCACTGAGCAGTATTACCCTTTCTTTTCTCCAGGTTTGTAGTCTAGGGTGGTAGGTTTATCATTCCAGCCTTGCCTGCAGTGGGCACTGTGGGGGTGGCAGGAGCCTTAGCCAAACTCTTGAAGACCAGGGGCGACAGGTGCGAGCCATCCCTTGCGAAGGGGCGTGCCAAGCATGTCATCCCAGGCAAGAGGAATTTGGATCCCCTCAGACTGACACCGGTAACCAGGCACATTATCAAGGGTGATCATTTGGAGCCAGTATAGTGGCATCATACTTGATGAGGGTGGGATACTGCCCAGGGTCAGGGACATGCTGGCCTGGGCTACACAATCTGAGAGCCCCTCTATGTCTCCTTTCATGTATCCCAGGGTGGTATGTCTCCGGTCGTTGACACCAGCATGGACAATGACCGCGTCATACTTGTACATGCTGCGGAGTGACCTGAGTGCGTGTGTTATGTGGCGGATTCCAGCGCCCGACAGGCAGCCTACTGTGATCATTCCCTTGTTCAGTCTGGTGGGTGGGGCGTCGGTGTGTCTGACTGTGGCGTCACCCATTACAAGTGTGTCTGGCATTGTGTGTGGCCTTTGGGGCTGTGACTGTTTAGCACACTGGCGTTGAGAACTATGTGTTGCATGTCCTATGTCTTGTGGAGGCAGTTGCTTGGGTGTCTGCTTCAGAGGCCTCGTTAGGTTCGTTACATGTTTTAACAGTGCCTCCAAGTATGTCTTAGTGTGTTCATGTGTTTGTTTAGCATTTGTGATAGTTACATGTGACACTGGGTTTGTGGTGTGCATGGTGTCCTTCCCCTCCCGTTTGGTCTTGGTCATGGTTTGAGAGAGCTCAGCCCCCTGTCTGGCTATATAGTTGCATCTCTCACATGTATTATGTTTAGTGGGGGAGGTGCGGCTTGTCCGTGTCCATGAGGCACCTGTAACATTGCCCAGGATGCCCAGATTCACCATCTGAACAGGAGAGGTCGCTAGCAATTGACCCTTGACATGCCAGAGAGCGTGAATGCATTTGCTGTGTAACTGGGTCAGAAGGCACCTATAGGGAAGTGGGTACTCAAGGGGATTCTAGGCTAGTGTAGTACTCCATCTAGTATACATGTACTTTACCTATGTAGGAATACTATGGGAGCAGGTGCAGAGCTTTTGTGATAGAGAACAGACAGTTGAGATTGCAAGAAGAGGTTCTACATGTAAACCTGCGAGCACGGAGCCAGATATAGTGTAACGTTGCTTACACGGTACATGGCACATGTCCACACATATACTGCACCTGCGCCTGTGGTCGGTGCCACAGGCTACGGTGGACAGAGACATCACATACATGGCATGACACAGTACAGGTATGGTGACATTCTGCAGGTGTCGTACACAGTGTGCTGGCAACTGACCGCAGGTGTCACCTGTCAGCTGTGGTGCACGGTGTGCAGCAGTTGGATGCTGTACCGGTACAGGAATATGTCCGCAATCGCGGGGCATACACCACTATGGCACACACCCCATTGTGTGCAGATGGGGACACCTGCCTGTGTGGTCAGCACCCTCACAATACAATGCACCCACAAGCCATGTCACAGGGGGCGGTCTTGCACAGGTGGCCAGTAAGGCTCACAAGTATGGCATTGACAGGGCTGTACAATGCAGCACCAGTACAGGATGGTCACCCTGTGTGGTTAGTGTCCAGTCACAACACTATATCTGCATACACCCTCACAACAGGCAGCAGACATACACACATGTTGACACACTGACATGGTGGTGACCACACATGTCTACGGAGGGACGGCGTGTTGCATGTACTGCACCATCCACATCCATGCACCCCACACTGAGGTATGTACAGATCTCTACCATGGTGTACAGTGATGTGTGGCACGTGGCACATAGTCCCCGATCTGTGGCATACATGGGCACACATTCCTGCACACATGTTGGTGCTAGGAATGCCACAGCCGCTATATGGGATATGTGCAGGCGTGCAGCGGTATGTAGTGCATCCTGCGTACCACCACTGTATCTGGCAGCTGTGCCAATATATGCACTTGGGAGGTGGTAGGGGTTACAGTGGCCATGTGACATATGGTCGATGACACATGGCCGATGGGTATGCATTATGGCAGCGCTGTCATGTAAAGGCGACATAGCAGACTGTATGCACATGGCAGGGTAGGATGGTGTGTGACACACCTGTGACCAGCACCTGCACACATGCATGTGGACAGGTGTTTAAACACATGGTGTACACACATACCGCCATGCGTGCTGTTACTATGCCACCATATGATGGCCCCCATGATGGGTATGCATGTGGTAGGGGTTGGAACTGTGTTATGGACATCGGACACAGCTCATGCATGGCTGCACCGTGCACAGTACACGTGTCACATGTATCCCCTGTTGCCATGTGTGTATGCATTGCTACGTTGTGACATGTGTGTCGACATACATGGAACATGGACTGTGGTATGGTATCACAGCTGTCACAGGCAAACTGTACAAGGGTATGTGTCCCAGTCAACACCGCTACACCCTGTAGGGGGGTGCATACCACAGACATGTGTCCACCTTCCATTCGTGTGTGTATTACCGCGTACGCCAGTGTTATGCATGTGGTACATCACAGGCTTCATATGTGTCCTGTGTGCAGTCCATGCACACAGCCAGGCAATCACATATATGACATATCCGGACTTTGTTTCACTGTGGTACAGCTGCAGTCATGTATCATATCTGTGTCAGGCCCGTGGTATGTGTGGAGCACGCCTGTCCATGTATACCGATATGGGTGGACTACATCACACCTGTGGGATCATTGATAGTACATGTGTACTCTGCATGATGGACGTACACCGCCACATAGACTTGTGGACATATGTCACATGCTGTTGCTGGACCGTGAGGCATACTGCTGCACCGATGACATGGTGCTGGCATGGCAGCTACAGTGTTCACTGCAGTGTGTACATGTTCAGCCTGCACCCGTGACGCCTGTGCTGTCATCTGTGTGTGTACGTGTAACTGCATGTGTGTCCACCCTGTGCGTGTGTACAGGTTTACCTGGCCGTGACTTGCGGTGTGTGCACTCCGTCTGCATGCCGGACGGCGTAGCACATACTAAGTTTGTGAGCATGCCCGGGTTGCTGTTGTGTGGGTGGACACACACGACGGTCCACAATCTGCCCTTCCATGATTTCACCCCATGTGTATGCATGTCTGCACTGTGCAGATTCTAAGTGTCTGAGCATGCCCAGTAAGCAGCTGTGTAGATGGACACACAGTACAGTGCACACCGCGCCCGTCTGCGTTGATACCCGTGTGCATGTCTGTTTCCCCTTCGCAACCGCCACGTCTGTGGCATGGCCGGGTTGCTGTTGTGTGGGTGGACACACGACGGTCCACAATCTGCCTTCCATGATTTCACCCCATGTGTATGCATGTCTGCACTGTGCAGATTCTAAGTGTCTGAGCATGCCCAGTAAGCAGCTGTGTAGATGGACACACAGTACAGTGCACACCGCGCCCGTCTGTGATGATACCCCGTGTGCATGTATGTTACCCCTTCGCGACCGCTAGGTGTGAGGGCATGGCCAGTATGCCATTCGAGGGTACACACTACAGTCGGCACCGATGTCTGCTACTAGGCGTGTAGCCATGGCCAATGACATCCTGCATAGCCATGGTGACCGTCCAGGTGAGTCATATGTGGTTGGTATGCCACAATGGCTGCCTACATCGTGCACGCCGGATGCCCTCTCATAGGGTATACTGTCTGTGGTGCATCCCGTATCCATGTTGTGATGTTGTGCTCCGTAGTTAGTTGGTATTCCCGAGTGCAGCACTACCATGTTACTGTCGCCCACCTTGGGATGGTAACATGCTGTGTGACTGCGCACTCTGTCTTCATTCCCTATCGGCTGCCTTGCCTCTGCAGATGATATCACCCACCTAGGGGTATGCCTCCTGACAGTGCTGTGCTCAGTAATCTCGGTAGCGCGTTCTGTAAATGCATCATGCTGTAGTGTGTTCATGTAGGTAGGCGTAGGTTCAACTCCAGGCCCTTCCCGGTGTGTGTGTGTGTGTGTGTGTGTGTGTGTGTTTCCAGCTGCCTCTGCAGATGGTCATGCTTTTAGACGCTTCGCAACACATACCTTGGCTATTGTCAGCTATTCCTTTACGGATGATGTCACCCGCCTAGAAGTATGCCTCTGACAGCGCTGTGCTCAGTAATCTCGGTAGCGTTCTGTAAATGCATCATGCTGTAGTGTGTTCATGTAGGTAGGCATAGGTTCAACTCCGGCCCTTCCCGTGTGTGTGTGTGTGTGTGTGTGTGTTTCCAGATGCCCTTGGTGAGAGTAGTTCCTTTAGTAAACTTCGCAACACATACCTTGGCTATTGGCATCTATTCCTTACGGATGATGTCACCCGCCTAATAGTATGCCTCTGACAGCGCTGTGCTCAGTAATCTCGGTAGCGTTCTGTAAATGCATCATGCTGTAGTGTGTTCATGTAGGTAGGTGTAAGTTCAACTCCGGCCCTTCCCGTGTGTGTGTGTGTGTGTGTGTGTTTCCAGCTGCCTCTGCAGATGGTCATGCTTTAGTCGCTTCAACACATACCTTGGCTATTGGCATCTATTCCTTACGGATGATGTCACCCGCCTAGAAGTATGCCTCTGACAGCGCTGTGCTCAGTAATCTTAAATGCATCATACTGTAGTGTGTTCATGCAGGTAGGCGTAGGTTCAACTCCCGTGTGTGTGTGTGTGTGTGTGTGTGTGTGTTTACAGCTGCCCTTGGTGAGAGTAGTTCCTTTAGTCGCTTCGCAACACATACCTTGGCTATTGGCATCTATTCCTTTACGGATTATGTCACCCGCCTAGAAGTATGCCTCTGACAGCACTGTGCTCAGTAATCTCGGTAGCGCGTTCTGTAAATGCATCATGCTGTAGTGTGTTCATGTAGGTAGGCGTAGGTTCGACTCCCTGCCCTTCCCCGTGTGTGTGTCAGGTGTGTGTGTTTCCAGATACCGTTGGTGAGAGTAGTTCCTTTAGTCACTTCTCAACACATACCTTGGCTATTGGCATCTATTCCTTTACGGATGATGTCACCCGCCTAGAAGTATGCCTCTGACAGCACTGTGCTCAGTAATCTCGGTAGAGCGTTCTGTAAATGCATCATGCTGTAGTGTGTTCATGTAGGTAGGTATAAGTTCAACTCCGGCCCTTCCCGTGTGTGTGTGTGTGTGTGTGTGTGTGTTTCCAGCTGCCTCTGCAGATGGTCATGCTTTAGATGCTTCAACACATACCTTGGCTATTGGCATCTATTCCTTTACGGATGATGTCACCCGCCTAGAAGTATGCCTCTGATAGCACTGTGCTCAGTAATCTCGGTAGCGTTCTGTAAATGCATCATGCTGTAGTGTGTTCATGTAGGTAGGCGTAGGTTCAACTCCGGCCCTTCCCGTGTGTGTGTGTGTGTGTGTGTGTTTACAGCTGCCCTTGGTGAGTAGTTCCTTTAGTCGCAACACATACCTTGGCTATTGGCATCTATTCCTTACGGATGATGTCACCCGCCTAGACGTATGCCTCTGACAGCGCTGTGCTCAGTAATCTCGGTAGCACGTTCTGTAAATGCATCATGCTGTAGTGTGTTCATGTAGGTAGGCGTAGGTTCAACTCCTGGCCCTTCCCGTGTGTGTGTGTGTGTGTGTGTGTTTACAGCTGCCCCTGTAGAGAATAGTTATTTTAGATGCTTTTCAACACATACCTTGGCTATCGGCGTCTATTCCTTTACGGATGTTGTCACCCACCTAGACGTGTGCCTCTGAAGGTGCTGTGTTCAGTGGTCCACGTGGCGCGTTCCATACCTGTGTCATACCGTTGTGCGGTTGGGTAGGTGGGGGTAAGGTCAATCCCCATGCCTGCCAGCTGTGTGTGTGTGTCTATGCTCCCAGCCACATGGGTTCATAGGTTATGGCTTTAGAGTTTCCACAGAACACTTATATCCTGCCGCCATCTCTGTGTTTGTGGATGGTGAGACGCAGCTCGTGGACTGCCTGTGTGCCTGCTGTGGTTGGCGACCTCCGTAGCGTGTTCTCCACGTGCGCCCTGCTGTGGTGTGGTGGGGTGGTGCTGTGCGTTACACTCCGGCCTTGCCACATGTGTCCGTCTGTATCTCTCGATGTATATATACATACTTATGTTGTGCCCATAGCGCTGCTCTTGCATGGACAGCTGTCTGTCCCATGTATCGCATATTTGCGGCTGACACATAGAACTGTGGTGCGATGCATATCCACTCATTGTCCATGCAGCGTCCGTATTCCAGCACACCCTAGAGACATCTGCTGGATATCGTGGCAGACAGCTATCCTTGCTGTACTGACACTGTACCCGTACACGCCATAAACCTTGTGTATAATTGCCTGTTTATGGTGTGTGTATGTCTATCTGAGCTGTATGCATGGTGTGTGTATGTCCCGCTATAGCCGTCTGTGCAGGTGTCGCCACTATGGGTAATCCTTGTAGACCGCTGTTTCATGTGCACTTCAGCACATACCTGCAGACCGTACTACCCCTTCTACGGCAGTGGCCTTAGATCAACCGCTGCCCTAGGCGATAGGGCTCCATGGCACCCACCACCACAACACATGGTGCCCCCATCCTGGTGTACCTACATGACATACCTACTAGAAGGGGGCCCTGCTAGTGCGGCCCTAGGCAGCCGCCAGATTGGCCTATGCCTGACCGGCTATGAGCACATCACAAGGCATACTTTTACATTCAGTGTTTTACAAAGGCTAGATTTTAATACCAGAGGGGGGGACCTTATCAACTATACTTTAGAATGCGGATTGAGATGGATTATTAGGTGGAGAGTTGACCACACACCAGGGCTGAATGATGAAGCACAGATTAAGCCTCTTTTGAGAAGCAGGTGGCTTAAACCCAAATAACAGGAATGTAGTTTAGGTACAGCTATACATTTAACACCCATTAGTCCACTCTTTCAGTTGTTTACCACTGTATTACATTGATATAATATACATATTTTCTATATATATTGTTAGATTTTTGATTGATGAGTATTAGGCATAGTACAATATCATATAATACATGTTTTAATAGGATGTTTTGAAGATGTTAATATATGTGTGTGTAGTTAACATTGCATCTGCGCTTTATATGCTGGGGTTAATTGTTCATTGTTTGATGAGAAATTGACCAATGAAAGTGTAAGGAGGGATATTTAAAGCCTGGATGCTTTTATGTTATGTGTAAGTCTGACAGAGCCTACGGGTGAAAGCGCTTACTTGTCTATAAAGGAACCTTTTTATACCATTTGGGCACTGTCCTGGACAATTTCTACGTTAACTCTTTCATCTACCTATGTGTTTTTTGATTGTGTGCCATAAGGTGCCAGCGGTTATTTTATGTTGATTAGGTGTATTCCATGGTCAATTGACATTAATCATATTAATTCATTAAAGGATCTTCTTTATAAGTGGGAACGCCATAGTTTAACCATCCTATGACCTTCCTAGTTGAAGTTGTTAGTGTGCCATTAGTATGTGTTCCACAGGTCGCCCATTTGTTCCGCATTATGGGCGAGTGATCCCCATTTTGGTGATGGCAGATTGAGAGCTGTGTATGCGGTATTACGGCGGTCTGACTTTGTATGGGGAATGTCTAATGTAGTCCCTATCTGTATTTCCTGTGCTATGCCTTACTGCAGCTGTGTAATTCCACCAGGTTTCCAGTTATGGGTGCCATCTTGGTCGTGCGCGTGTCCATCCATGGGAATTGCCTACTGGACACTGATATAGGGCTGTACACATTTCACACCTGCTTTTAGCATTATCCGGTGGATGCTTTGCATCATTAGTGGGGAGTAAGGCATGTGCTATACCCACATCCCTCCCAGGCGGGACAACGGATTATCTGCCAAACAACACCGAGCCCCATTTCTGCATACCCAGGATCCCATGGCTGCAACCCTCGGCGGTACACATTACACATACTTCATGTGTGCGGGACTGGGATGTGGGCACTTCTATGGACTCGACAATCTGGGGATTTCTGTTCATATGTCCTGCATTTCATGGACACTTGTCATCAACCTTAAACACGCTGGTGGTGCATATGTCTAGCTGTGCCGTAGTCACGGCTGTCATTTCTTCTGGGTCGATCGCAGCTGGTTGATATTGCGAGCGGATCAATTTTTGGAGTCCTACAATGGACACCAATGTGCATATGTAAAGTGTAGAACTTGTTGGACTGTCACCATCTGGCCAGTGGTTTTGACTGCTGCTGTATGTTCCCCAATCGCGGATGTCTGTTTGACTACCCATATTATGTATTACTTGGCCTATCTATATCCATGTGCCAGTAAGCGGAAATACAGCAAACCTTGAGTCCTGGTCATCTTCATAAAAGACATTATTGAACATAAACCATGCCAAAACAGGCGATGACAAAAGCGATACACTCCACAGTCAAAGATACTGAGCTCTTTCACCCACTAACATGGGGCATCGTCGGAGTCTGAAATACATTAGATAGTCGTCCCTTATATACTTCCTTCAGAGTCAGTTTAAAGTCAATTAATTAATAAACTTGCTCATAGTTAAGTGGACAGTGCTCCAAGTCTTGATGATAAAGTGACATATACAAATCAGTGTTGCATACATTACTTAATGGAAACAATAATACAACAACAATGTGTTAATATAAATACAATATTGGTCAATACAATCAGTATATTGAAACATAGTTGATAATTGTTGTGAGTAAACCTTAGAATGTAGTGTGTTGATAATGATATTGTATATCAATGTGTATAATTGTTGCATTAAGATTCCAAATCATGGAATAAATAAGTACAATTAAATGCATATTTTGTATAAATATGAATGTAAATAAGAGTCACAATGTTAAATATGAATATGACTGTATTATAACTATATCAATATGATATGGAATAAACTGTAGTTGTTTACATCTTGTTTTCAAGTGACAAATCTATGTCCATGCGTCATATATACGGGCCGTCGGACTGCTGTGTGTAGATATATACATGTGAACCCCTCGTTTCATACCTTGCTTTGTTACTGTCTGTGGATTACCTGTGTACACACATCAATTACCATGCCATACCTTTCCACTGTACAGGTTCTGGCATGGTGTATGGCTGGTTGGCCCTTAATCTTGCTGTGTGTTACATTGACCTGTGTCTATCTGGCAATTCGCTGGCGTGTCATGTGAGACCTTCTTGCTTCTATAGGGACCTGATCCCGTAATTGTGGCGATGCTTCCACTGCCCATATATTTCTCTGTCGTCTGGGATCTGTGTGTAACCAGTCCTTTCAGGACACTTTCTATTGTTGTTCTTTTTTGGTTACATATATGAGTACTTTGGTATGTTGTGCTATTATTGTGTGTGGAGCATTTCTCCACGGGCCTCTGCTGACACTGGACATATATCCAGCTAGCCTAGCCCGGTCAACAAGTGTGAGCCAACTGAACACATTTCGTACAGGGGCACCTTCTGACAAGTGGGTCGGGTTACAGATGCATAACCGTCATCAATCCATACTACTAACACACACGTTATTCTATCCACATTCTATGTTTGTCTTATCACATAGCGTGTGTTTCTCACTATTTCTAATGGTACTTTACATGGCATTGCCCGATTCCATACTTTCAGAGGCTGACAGTTTTGAGACATGTATGATTGACGTGGAGGACACAGCCTTAACTTTCCCTGCTGTGAGCGGATCACACACGCACGCGCACTTGCATTTCCTAATTGTGGGTTACTGGCGCGCGCATGCATATCCGTATTCTGGTTACATATGTTTACTGGGTCTGTGTGGTTACGTGGTCTGTGTTAGTTGTGACTGTTCGGTAACATATCTCTGATCCGGTTGACGGACGTGCGAACGCACTTTCACCTTTACACATGTAACAGTCTTTGCGGCATGGACGCATTACGTACACGTTCACATTTATATGTTCTATAGTCGTAATTCAAACGGGACTGCATTCACGTTTGCCGGTTACTGTGACCACTACACGTTAGCTGTTCGGTCTCATTTATATGCATACCCATGGTACTTAGCTAAATTTACATATCCCCCCCACACCACCACCACCCCCCTGCACTCACGTACGTCACAGGCATCCATTCTCCTGCTGGGAAAGGTGCGGTACTACATGTTAAACATTCCTTATTCCCTCCCGCTCATGGCCCAGGATGCATATGTCGTGACCGCAGGGATATTCAGATCACAGGGGCTTATATCCCCTACGCATACAGGCCTTTGATTGTCAGGGTGTTCCTGTGGTGCTTTGGGTTTGGTCTTGTCCGCCTAGTGTACAGAACTGCCCTGACCGTGTACGAATGTCAGATGAGTCACATGGGCACGGTTTGTCCATGTCTATGATACCATATCCCCCCCCCATTATTTCTAACCGTGTGCGCTGATTGGCCGGCGTGCCCGTTGTAGATCTTGTTATAGTAATTGCACACGGTCTGGTCGAACGGACCTATTTCCATTACTAAACCTCGGTATTTATAACCTGTCTCGCTATATTACATGGGTTTAACATTGCGTGACGGCTTTCACTGAGCCACGGACATGTCCGTTGCTTAGTTTGGGGCAGTCCCGCTCTGCTACACACATTTAACATGGCGGAACAGGTTGTACAGCTCAGCAACGGGGACATCGGGCTCTCCGTCGCTGTTTAGTATTGAATCGCTATGTTGACTTTGTTTCACATAGCGAGACAGTGTCGACATTGGTAACGGACATCTCGCGCAGTACGTCCGCACCGCGGGTGCCATATGTCTGCTTTGGGCGGCGGACAGGCATTATGCTGTGCCATTATGTCTGGGAATATATGGTTTCTTTCCATAGATGATATGGCATACTAGCAATGACCCGCGTCTGGATGTGGGTACTGCTGTAAGAGTGGCCTTAGGTCAAGTGGTGACCTAGGCAAAAGGGCTCCATGGTGCCCCCACCACATCACCCGCTACCCCCATCCTGGTCTACCTACACCAAATAAAGGCTGGAAAGGTGCCCCTAGTAGAGCGGCGCCCTAGGCGGCTGCCTAGTTGGCCTATGCCTAAGGCCGGCTATGTGTGTGGTCCCTCGGGCGTCGGCCTCGGGAACGCACCATGTCTGCCGTGGGTATATCTAGCATTACCCACATCTGGGCGTGGTTTATTGCTATGATGTTCCATGTGTACGGACACGTGTGTTTGGACAACCTACAATAGCTTCTGCTATTGGCATACAATGCTGTGGGTGGTGCCGGTTACCATACATATGCCTTTCTCAAAAGCCGACTTCACACTTCTAAACACTAGTGTGGTCTCCTTTAAGGCCCCTGAGCCAGTGGTAAACATTACTCAAACCACTGAATCACTTACATATGCCTTCTACCAGCACCTACAGGACTGCATGGATCAGGCAATCCCATACAAAACTGAGACTCTTTGTACCAAAGCCAAGCATCCAGTCTGGTGGACCCCAGCCATAAACAAGCTCTACAACGAAAGGAGGTAGCTACTACAAGATAGAGCAGAATCCTTGTAAGGTAAGACACCCTTGCTCATTATATGTGAAGAACTACAAGCTCTCATGAAATCATCCAGGGCAAATTCGACAGATAAATCACCAAGGACTTGACAGACAATCATAAGGCCTTCTTTAGCTATGTTGGACACCTGGGAGGACACTCCCAGATATGCTCAGACTGGGTTCAGAATGATGTGAAGATTACTGAACCTACACACATTGCCAACATACTGGCTGACAGGTTCGGTGCAAACTTCTCCCCCCCCCACATGGAGAGATATCTATACCAGAGGATTGTGGCCCCCGGAACATCTGTAACGCACAGGTGGGAAATGCTCTCTCCAAGGCAGTAAACACAGCATCCATGGGACCAGATGGTGTCCCAGCTGTGTACTCCATGAACTCAATGAGGAATTAAACCCACAGTTAGGACAGCTGTTTAATCTTAGCCTCACCTCAGGTAACGTACCCAAGTAGTGGCGCAAGGCGACTGTAGTCCCACTTCACAAGGGCGGTGCCTCCACTGACCCTGGTAATTACCGTCCCATTAGCTTGACAAGCCTTATCTGCAAAGCCATGGAGAAGGATCATAATGGAACTCATAGATAAAGACATAGGGGACTTGCATACTTTGGATCCAACCCAGTTTGGCTTGGTCAAAGGCAGATCATGCCTTTTAAACTTGGTTGACTTTTTAGGAACAGTCACCAAGGCCATTGATGAGGTCAAGCAGTCCATACAGCCTACCTCGACCTGGCAAAGGCCTTCGACACAATACCCCCCTCAGGTATCATTGATAAACTCATCGGCTTGAATGTAAACCCATACATCGCAAGATGGGTTGCAAACTGGCTAAGTGACAGAACCCACACGGTCATAGTTGCTGGCACCATGTCAGACTCACAGCCGGTCACAGGTGGTGTCCCACGGGGCTCAGTCCTGGGTCCACTCTTTTTCGGCATCTACATTTCCAAAGTACAAGCAAACACAGGGGGGTTATGGCTGACAATGTTTGCAGATGACTGCGAACTGGGTGCCATAGTCGGACACACATCTGACACAGATATCCTTCAGAAGGGCCTCACAGATATGGATATCTGGTGCCAGAGACATGGCCTACAGCTAAATGCCGGGAAATGCATAGTCATACCCTTCAGGAAGAACAAGGTTACCCCTAGCTACCATATAGGTGGCAATCCACTGAGCACAGAGGGAGTTACCAGGGATCTGGGGACCCAGGTTGTCAGTAACCGTTTGTTCGACACACACGTTGCTAACGTAGTTAGGTAGACCTTCTACATTGCCCACCTGATCATGCAGGGATTCACATCTAGATCAGGGGAGGTCATCGTCCCCTTGTACTCATCACTCATTAGACCTATGATTGAGTACAATGCCCCATTCGGAATGTATCTGACCCGACACCTGCAGCAGCTGGAAAGGCCCCAACAGTTCATCGACAAACGGATGCAGGGTCTCAGGAATATGTGTTATGCTGCCCGACTGAAAGGACTCCTGCTCTATTCAGTCACATACCACTTGCTCAGAGGTGACCTGTGCCTGACATACAAGGCCATGTCGAACCCAGATTTGATGACTATGCTTCACCTAAAGAATCTAGATCCCTCAGAACCACAAGGGCAGGTGGCGTAAACCTTGACACGGTCATTAATAGAATGTGCTGGAGGGACAGATTCATCACCCAGACACTCACTATGCTGTGGAACAACATCCCAGTACATGTGAGGCAGAGCACCTCGCTGGCCTTGTTCGAGGGGAATCTTGACCAATGGATGGGAGATTGCAGATATACCCCAGGGATTACTTCAGTGTCACTGCTTGACAGAGGTACAGCAATATAATAGGCATAGTTTTCTTCAAACTGAAGGGGTGGCAAAGGCAACATAACTATGGGCTAGGCTTATAGATGCCCTTGGGCGGATAGCCTACTATGAACCTATGAACCTATGAACCTATGTTCATAGTTTGTCCCATTCACACTTGTCTATCCCCTGTCCTCATTCGTATGTGGATATTTCTGTGGCACATGATTGAACTATGTATTACCTGCAGGTATGCTGTGTACAGTGCACATATGTCACGGTTGATTACAGTGTATCTGTGTACCTACCTCTGTGATACTGAGGACTACCACACATCCTTCACAGCATTACATGCATATGTCCATACTATTATTTGTTGGCCTGTGGGGGGGGTTGTCAGGGCAACGGTTACACATGTCCCTGTTTGTGCACGCATGATGGTGGTCTTTGACCGGCCTCCGTTGCTATCGTGGGATGGACGGTGGTGTTGGTGTGTGTTTGGGTTGTGTTTCCACTGCCGATACATCTGTGGGGGGTGGGGTTGGCACATGTTCCTCTTTGCAGGGAGCCCCATCCTGGACATTTGTGTCATGCGTCAACACTTGGCACATGCCATATGTCCTGTGATATTCCCACAGTCATGTATGCCTTCCTGCATTACTACTGCGTGTTACCGGCAGTTTGTATCTGGAACGCATGGCTATTATATTGGATAGCTTAGCCTATTCCCATGATATGACATACCCATTCATCCAGGCATATACATGTTATTCCATCCTTTGCATTGGCCGTGGGTGTTTGGCCATCCGGCACCACTATTCTCTATGTGTGATGTCCCACCTTCACCTTCTGTGCATGTGGCACCCTGTTGGGGTGTCCTGCTTGGTGGGCAGATGTTCCGCCCTATGTGTTGTGTTTGACATGTCTGCATAGCTAATCATCAGTACGGTGGCTGAACATACTGCTTTGTCCAGATGTGTACAGTTATGGACACCGTGGCGTGTGAACGCCTATGGGGTTTCGACAGGTCCATACCACATGCGGGATGTACACATTCTGCCGACACATTCACATGCAGCCATTTGGATATCAGTACCTGAGGTGGGATGTTGACATGTGGGGTACATATTTGCCCGCGTGGCACTGCCTAGGACAATACTTCATACTACATTTGAGGTATACCCACTGTGTGTAGGTGTGCAGCTGCGCAAGGCTGCTAGCTGGGTTGGGTGGACAGTCGTACATGGGTGCGGGTTACGTGCTATGATGGGGCTGTTGTGTATTACATTTGCATGCATGGGTTCTGCTTCTGGATATTCCGCTTGCATCGCCGTCCTATGTGTATCACGGCACGTTGCTGGATGTAGTACATGTTGCTATGCACATGTTTGTCTGTGTTTAGGGTATCTGGTTTCCTTCTGGTTGTTATATAGACACGGCTGCCCGGCTGTGTACTCTCACTACTGCTGGTGACCATGCCCATGGGGCTACTTGTGTGTAGGTGCGGTGCGCTGACATGCTGCGGTACACCTTCACTGGGTATGCCCACTGACAGTGCATTGCATGACGGACACGGTATTACGCGTATCCTTTGTTCCTTGGACGGGTACAATTTGGACTTCGTGGGTTAATGTTTGGTTCTCCGTTTTGTGTGAACGGGTACTATGTTGCATACTCTGCGTACGTTTCATTATCCATGGACACTGACTGGTGCTGTTACTATTGCAGGCGGCCTGTGACAGTCAGCACTTTAGGTTGCTCCTCGCCTGCCGGCTTGGCCACGCCTACGGGCGCATCCTACTTGGGCTCGCGCACGTGCCCTCTGCACATGTTTGTGGTTGCGGCGCGCAATCATTACTATGCATGTGGCGCTGCTACGCCGATTATACACTGCACTGCCGGCGCAAGCCTTGCGCCGAGCTTCATGAATCCGGGGCCATGGTTTTTTTTGTTTACATTAGCGAAAGTGCATTTTCAACAAAATGCACTTTCGCTAAAGTAATTTCGACAAAGAATGGCTTGATGGATCATACTGTTGATAAAACAATTAAGACCCATTTATATATGTATATATATATATATATATATATATATATATATATATATATATATATATATATATGTGTACTTAAAATAATGTCAACAGCAGGAATATTCACAGAAAAATATCCAAGCACAAAAATATCAGTAAAATCTAACCACTTTCAAAACCAATGTCTTTGAAGGGGAACAAGCCCCCTTGTACCCCCCCCCCACATTTCCTGCTAGTTATATATACCGACTCTGAAGTCACACAACAGTTGAAAAATGGCATAAATCCTTCCCTAGTTTAACTTTGATTTTGATGATATTTTGTGTTTAGATATGTTTAAGTATTGCTTCTGTCAATATTATGCTGCTTAGATTATTTAATAACTTATATTTATTTATAACTTTTGTTGACAGATTCAGACTGGGCGAAAAGCCCCTTTTCATTGGAGGCCCAAGGAGAAAAGCACAGAAAAACACTTAATACATAGTCTAATATTATACTGCTACCTTAACATAGTGTAGAAGACAAGATTATTTTAAATATACCTATATGCATACATATATAGATAGATATACATAGATATGTATAAGTGAATGGGTGAGCATTTTCTTGAGTGCATTTGAGTGTGTATGCGTGTGTATGTTTGTATGGGTGAATATATGAGTATATCCCTGAGTGTGTTTGAGTGTGGAGGTGCCATGTTGATTGGATATGTAGATGTATGTCTGTGTGTCTGTAGGAATGTCTGCAAGTGTCTGTAGGTGTGCTGGGGGGGGGGTTCTTGTGTCAAGCGAATGCCTGAGTTGCCTGAGGTATGTACTGTTGACCGCTGCTGTTAACATCAGCAGTATTTAAACACAGTTTGGAGACATGCAAATTATCTGATAGTGAGTTCTTCCTCATTGGGGTTAACCATGTCTCTGAGTTTCATTTCCCTGAGATCTGGTAAACTGTTGCTACATGAGCACAGCTTTTTTTTTAATACTATCCCCAGTTGAGAATAAATCTATGAGTCTTGCACCCTATGAATGTTAATTCAGGCACCACTTGCCCTACAATCCTTCACTTAACTAAGCCAGTATCTGGAAAAATAAATGAAAATGGATTTTCATATGTAGTCAGTAGAAACAGTAAGGCAAAGAGCTCAGAAAACAAACTAACTTATAATTTGCATAATACTAGCAAATGTAGGCTAAATTACCAAAGCAACCTTGAAAACATGTTAGACTTCATTGTTCTTCCTAGTAGGTGCCTTGAAGAGCTTAGAACCATGATACTATTCTCATGACGGCAATGCCTGCTTTGTGAAGGCCAGATGTACCTGCCAGTGCACTGCTGGACTTTATGATTTACACAGCTACTGCTAACCTCTGCAATAAGACATAATCAGAGCTAGTAATACAAGAAGCAACTGCCGCAAAAATGACAGAAGACAAAAGCATAACATTGATTATAATATTAGAACAAAGAACACAGAACATTTATTGAATAATAGTTATCAGTGGTTTGTGTACTGAATTCTAAAAGTTCACAATAAATTATTTAGCTGCACACTCAAGTAATGAATGGTTTCCAAAATACACTTAAAAAAGCATTTTAAAGTAATTTTATTGTTTTCTTTGCAAAATTTTGCCTTGCAATCTTAAACAGAAAGACAGACAGCTTTAGCCTTGTGCCTTACAGGCATCATAAAACATGCAGTTAATTTCTATTAATCACACTCCACTGTGCCTTATTCCTTTCATTAACTATTGAAAATAAAGTATGACATTCCCCATGGGCAGACCTCTCAAATGTCCCTGTTCTGGAGGAACAACCCTATCTTCAGGCTTGATTACCCTCTGCACATTATGTCCCTATTTTTGGAGGTAAATCCCTATTTTCAGGCTAGATTTTTGAAATTATCTAGTACATAGAAAATGCCACTATATAACCAACATACAAGTGTCACCAATAATATAAAGAAAGAGAAGCCACAACTTACATCTTACTTCTTCAGAAGCAAAAATAAATGAATTTACAAATCCCTTTGATGCTGTGCCCATATTTTTACATCATTTTTGTCACTCTCTGTTTTTTAAAAAATGTGTTTCTGCATAGTATTCCACAGTTCTACTGGAAATGGAAAGTGTTATATGCAATTTGGTATTCAGATTTTATGCTAACTGGATGTCCAGGTTAGAATCTGGCTGTACCTACTTTTCAAGGGCCTTTGTACCTAATTTCAGTGTCTGCAGGTTGAGAGATATGCCTGAGTATATGCTGTGATGCTCCCTGTGAAGGTTTAACAAGCAAACCCTTTTGTTATATTAGTAACAACTGCTCTGCAGCTACTTCCATGCATTTCAAAATACATGAAAACAAACGAGAATCCATGCATGATGGCAAAGGGAGAAAATCCTGCTTTGTTTGTACAATATAATTGACATCTGCTGTAGTGTAACTGTTGAAGTACAATAATTTGCACCATTATTGGATTATTTGCCTCCTTGAAATCCATGCACACTGTGAAACTTGCACTCAAGCACCATTAATAATTAAATGATGGCAAGTGCCTTTGTTTTTCATGTTGACCTGTCTCGTAGTTAATGATGGGTTTCTCATCTGCGAGTCTCTGTGACTGAGGTTTGTCTCCACCATCACTGTCATGATTTCATCACTGCAGTTAAGAAAATGACATTTTACAACCGTATGCAGTAAAGAGAAATTATGTGCTCCCACTGATGCTATAAAAGAACTTTATGTTGTTTTATGACACAACATTTGGTGAACTTTCATACCTGACTGCTTACTTCATGGTAGACCATGCTCTGTACCACTTTATGCATGTTAGAATTGTCAGACCATTTTGTTTTCAAAGATTCCCCCACCCTTGGATGAAATAAAATGTAGCCCCCCCCCCCCGGCTCCTTTGTCTTCATACTATAGCATATGCATCTGCAGTTCTTCTAAAGTGATGAGGATTTGGAGAGTGATTGACTCCATATGATAATTATTAATAATCATAATTTGATATTCCTTTTATGTCTGTCTTCACCCTACTAGAGCAGCACTCCATTTTGCATCATATTGTAAAATGTCTGAGCATATCTTTAAATGACAACCAAATGCCTTTGAGGAAAGAAATGAAAGGGTACTGATTTAACTGGACACTCATTCTCTGCTTGTGTTAAATATGTAGTGTACATTTCCTTTTCTCACTTTATTTGTCTCTGATTCATTTACAGGGTCTCCCACTAGGTATCTGATCAAAATGCTGTAACCATGAAATGCAGTCTCGGAGAATGACAAAGTTATTTACATGTGCATTACTAGTTTTGTTAATTAAGCATTATGCATAAGGAAATAATCAAAAATATGTAATTATGCAACCTCAAAAAGAAAAAAAAATCAGATACAAGTAGCACATACAAAAATGCACTGCTCTTCTCTCCCAAGTCTACCCTTCGTTCCTAATCATTTACTGAAGAAATGCATCTCTGCATCTCCTTCCCCTGACCACAGGAATATGAACATGTGGCGAAGTAAAAAACTGACAGCACATACTGAACATCTGCTAGCAAGTAACATCTAAACATGATGTCAGCACCCTCATAGGGCAGCTTTTGTCTTGTTACATATATCTAATTAAGGGGTGATGTGTAAACGCTGAAAAGAAGATATATAATTATAAAAAGAGAAACAGTTAACCTGATTTCTGAACTACCACAGTGACATAGAAATATATGAGCTATAAGGAAAAAAGGTACCCCCGAGTATTAAACTCAGTTGTTTAAACAGCAATGTCTGATAGGTCTATTCAAGTTAAAATCAAAGAACACAGCAAATCTAAGAAGCCATCCTCTAAGGGTAAAACAATGAGTGCATTTTCAATTATTTCAGACTAGAGGTTATCTTACTCTTAATTCATAATGGCTGATTTTATCACTTCTAATATTTCTGTCTCTTGGTCTTGTACCTTAACTTCACCCCCTTTGCATAACCTATTTCATTCTGATTCACTTAATAGCTACATTTACCCATGACAGTGTGTCCTCTTGAAAAGCGTAATCTTTCTGTGTTTCTTAACCGCTGCCTTCTATATACCATCTCTGACATGCTGTATCTTCTACAGCGCGGTACCCTCACATACCCTTTCTACTCTGTCTCTTCCCCCTTTCACCTACTCCCTGCATCCTGCCATTCCTTCACCTTTTCTTCCTGTAGTCACCTTTCTGTGTTTTCTTCAGGTAATAGCCAGTAATTCATAACCTTCGATATCTTCTGTATATACCGAATGTAAGTTTTTCAGATAACTTTTCCATGAACTATCCTCTTATTCCGTCCTAGTCCCTCCGTTCAGTCTTATATGTTTTAGTCTCTGTCTTGACGCTCCATTCCTTCTATGATTCCATTCCTTTCAATTGTAACTTTGTGCTATCACCACCACCACCACCCCACCCCCACACACATACACTCACAGTCTAGATTGCACAGTGGCAGAGTGAGTAGCATTGTGATGTTACAGCAAGAAGTTCTCTATTTTAATTCTTAGTTGGGTGCCTTCATACCTCCCAACATCTTAGTGCAAGAATTCTGGACAAAGCCAAAAGTATTGTGGGGTGGGGTTGGCAAAGGCCTTAAATCATTGATAGATTTTAAATATTGCTCTTATGAAATTCAAAAGTTAACAGAATAGCAGAGTTTGCATTAGAACACATTTCCTGAAGGATATAACATCTGAAATGCAAATATCTGTCATTATTTAGTGACTGCAGTCCTCAATGATTTGCCAGAAATCCACACATTTTATGAGGAACAGACCAAAATATAAGGCAAAAATCTGGACTTTCTTCAACGTTTTGGACAATTGCAGAGAGTGATCATGGTCAAATGGGGTCCTATGTATATAATGGATTACACCCCCCAACACACACACACACACACACACACACACACACACACACACACACACACACACACACACACACACACACACACTTGGCTGTCTCTCCCCAATTATAATAACCACTGTTCAAACATATCTTTGCCATGCTATTTTCTTCTTTACTTTTACAGTGATTAAAGAGACTTGGAATTAATCTAAAGCTTTTATTTCAAATTTTATAAAACAAACTGATGGTCATTTGATAAATAATTGAAAACAAAAACAGTCTTACATGGAAAACAGACTTAGCATGAGCAAAAGTAAACTTCCCTTCCTTTGAAAAATCCCATTCATTGAAAATGCATCTGGCCAGCAGCAGATTAAGTGCACCTTGGGCCCCAAGATGTTTTCAAACTTTGAGCCCTCTGCACACATTTTTAGGAACATGCATCAATGCATGTGTTCTATGATTCACTTTCCTGATTGTTTTAAATTAAATCTCTTGTTTAATACACTAACACTTGTTCAAGTGCATTTTAAATTTGTAGTTTTGAACATTTTTCCAGTAATCAGTGAAACAACATATATGAACTTATAATAACAAATGTGCGCAATTTAGGACATTTCAGCCATAAAGGGCCACTCAAACTGTTGCAATGATGATCAACCAACATCTGTACTCAACAATTAAAGCCAGTTTATCAGTTGTGTACACATCACATGTCTGATTCTGATAAAATGGCCACAGCAAAGTATTCCAGTTTACTTCGCACATATGCACACTAGTCTTGCAAAGATGGACCAATGACTTTTTACCTTTATCAGCTCAGCAGAGTTAGTCATTTTTCTCCACAGACAGCCCCCGAAACCCAGCAATTAGAGTTACATTGTTGAATACATCCTTCTCAGATGTTTGTGTCAAAAATTAATAAAAATAATGACTAAAATGACATATTTCAAATTTGTTTGACACAAACACAATACACTGTAGCCAAAATATTCCAACTTAATTCACAAACACACATGCACACCTTGCAAAGCCAGATTAAAGACGTTAAAAATGACCAGATGAAAAAAGCACAAGGGTCATTCATCTCCAGAAAACTTTCCACCTCCACCTGTGGTTAAAGCCACTTTGTTGAATGCTTAACATCCCTTATTGTTATGAAGAAATAACTTACATGTATGTTATTGGTAGCATTGAATGAACTTCATGAAATAGCATAAAGATTAAAATAAAAACCACTACCATCATACCATAAGATCCAGCAATATGTAGTACAGTTTAAATAGAAGAGTATTTCTGAGAGCAAAAGAAATATTAACCACTTGATAAATATGCTAAGCCAATATGCACAATCTGCGCACAAGTAAACGTCATCTGAATAATTCCACATTAAAGAGAACTATTACTAATGCAGAGATTTCTGTTGGCAAACAAGTTTGCATTCCAGTGCTACAAATGCAGTGCCTTCTGCTGTTGAAGAATGAATTGCCTATGTTACATTAGCAAACAATGACAACATGTTCTTAGTTACTAGGCGTGCAGTGCAGGACACCATTATGGAGCCTAGTCCAAATTCCCAGTCGCTCCAAAGCACAATTTGGTTAAGTGACTCACTCAGTGTCACAGTAGGTAAATGAAGGTGGAAAGATTCAAACCTTGCATCCTTATTACAGGAACCTGCTCAATAAGTCAGAGCTTTAGTCTTCTGCTCTGACTGTCTGATCAACAGTTCATAATTAAATGCAGAAATCCTTTACAATCCAATCTTGTAGAGAAGACTGTATCACAGTAATATGTAACAGTGACTACATAATTAAATGCTAAAGATGACATGGTTCTGATCAGTTGCTAGATGTTGTAAGAAAGTACTGCAAAATATATTACTAAATGCAACTTGTTTAGAATACTAAAATACATCCACTAAAATGCAACAGTTTTAAACTGTATTACACAATCCAGTACCATTAAGGAATTCATTTTTAGTGCAATGAAAAAAGCAAAACAATTTCAAACAATGTAAATTATGCAGTGGCTTTTGTTCCACAAAATACAAGTCATATAAAAATTAGAAATATAACTGCATATAGCATACTGTTTTTTTGTGGGGAGGGACTTATATGATTGGAGGAGACCTACATCTCATTTTTGAACTCCCAATGTCTCCTCTGTCATCAAGAACAGTTATCTCTCTGACATAACTCAATATAAGTCTGACCTACTTGAAAGGCTAATAATACTTTATTATTGCAGAATGTCCCTCCAGAGTCAAGACGGCCAGATTATGAACAAATTGGGCCATATGCAAGTTAATGAATCAGGACCCCACCAGCCATACCAATATCCCATTACTTGGCTGTTTCTCTTCAATTGCCATAAACACTGCTCCAACCTGTCAGTGTACATAGCATTTTATACTTTACTTATATAATTATAACAGGAGTTTGGATTTCATCCAAAACCTCTATTGTAAATTTTACAGAAAAAAACAGTATCAGCCATTTTCTAAACAAAACACTTTAACATTGAAAACAGACTTAGCATGAGCAGCAGTAAACTTCTCTTCCCTTAAAACGTAAATTTAATGAAAATGCATCTGTCAACACATTAAGCTATAAGAGAGTACTAATTAGAATCTATGTGAAGAGTGCAGGAATTCAAAGAGCACAGTCACTGGATACAAGTGTCCCTTTTTAAGCAGCCCAAAAGTACTGTCTGGTGAAATAACTTGGCAGACTCACATAGAAGACAAAGGAAGACTGGGGGAATCAGCCTATCGGTCGACAGATGCTGACTGAAGGTTCTTTTTTTGGGATAAACTCTTGTCTAGGATTGTAAGGGTCCCAGGGCCATTAGCCTAGTGACCTCCTATGATCCTATGTACTACAGGAAGCAGCTCCTTAACTGCTCATGCTCTTATTCATCTGCATTAAGTGCTAGACAAGCTGTTGTAATACAGAGCATTCCATACCTACAAAAAAAGTAAGTTAAATTAAAATGCAGTCACATTTAAAATCTTAATATTAAACTAGCAACATTCATGCTGTCCAGTTTCCATCCATCCATCCATCCATCCATCCATCCATCCATCCATAACCCCTTTTTCCCCATTTTTATTCACAGCTAAATAATAAACAAACTAACTATTAAAAAAGTCAATGATCACATCCAGAAAACATGGCTCATATGATGATGTTCTTGTTTGCTACAAAGTGAATTGCATAAACAAGGACAGGGCATAAATATGTGTCAAAATCAGAGATGATCTGGAAATCTGGAGCTAGATAAGAGAAGATTACTCTAAATCACATAAAAACTTAACAGAATGGCAGGTTTTAAACCAAAATGAGTTTTTGAACCACAAAAACTGAAACTGTAATCCTGACATTGACTGATTGTAATCCTCAAAAAGGAGAGAGAGAGAGAGAGAGAGAGAGAGAGAGAGAGAGAAGAGAGAAAGTCACACAAAGAAAAAAGAAAGTTAATGTACGTCTGGCAGTTGATGTGGTGATTAAGGCCCTTGCCTTCTGTAGCTAAATACAGAGTTTGATATGGCGTGAATCTGAGCAAGTCACTTCTGTAGACAGTGCTCTCTAACTAGTGTATTACACACACACTTGCATGGTTCAACAGAGTAACTCTTTCCCATCACACCTAGATTTGGCAAAGGTGTATAGAATACATAATTATAACTGTTTCTTTTCCAAAATTATATAGTCATGGGATATTCTCTCATTTTTTGGGACGATATTTTATATTACTTAAAAAAGTTTTGTTGTCATACATGTCTGTTTCCTAAAACTGGCATGCAGTACAGAGAGATTAACTGACCACTGTAGTTTGGCCCACCATCCTCAACAGGTTGCACCACTGACACCAAGCATTTCAGGGTTCCAAGCTGTCAGCGCTGCCTCAAAAACCCACTGCCAAACCTGCCCCACCTGCATCAGGTAGCTCTGCCATGGCAGGTGTTGCACTGGTACCCTCTGGGAGTATTATTAGTGGAGGTGGTGATTTTCTCACCCATCAAGAGCTGACAGGGCTGGTTGAGAGTATAGTGCAAAGAGGGATTGGTGACCGAATTGGCCATGTCAAAAAAGATGCTTCATCACATTGCCAAAATGATGCCATATTGAGCACTGACACAGGAAAGCTCTGAGGGTGAGAACAAGATTCTCACTGTTCTCAAGCTTGACATGTGTATGCAGGCGATGTCTTGTACCTATCCCCAAATATGGTGACCACCAATCTTCTGTGCTCATCACCATCCTTGCCTGTCTTGTTTGTCCTTTATGTCTGTTCCTGCTTCCTTACCTAACCTTACCTGACTCTGACAGTCCTAAGAACCTTCCACAACATTTCTCTCAATTTGAAAGTAAAAAAAAAATAAATAAAAACTGGGCACCTATCCCACAAAATAATAATGACCCATAAATAGCTCTCCACTTCACCTGTGTGTCTTCTTGACACACTTCATTTGGTAAATTGGTTGTACAACATTATTCTGTTGTCACCAGTCCTTGGTGTGGTGACAGTCCAAATTCATGAAATTATGGCTACACTACCACATTTATGTTATGAAGAAGTGAATAACTATGGTTCTCTCCAACTACCTTCCTGCAAATTCCTCTATTCTTTCTCTTGTGCCCTCTCATCTGCTTGTTCCCCATTTCACCTCATCCCTGTCAACCCCATTTTCATACATTTAATCTGGTCAACAAATACAATCACACACAACACACATAGCCAGAAATGGCCCATAAGAAAGCTTTCACTTTCTGTTACAAGGCTTTACACAGAGTTTGGCATCATGTACCAGTGCTGAGTAATGGTGAATGACTGTTCATGTCCTATGGTTTGTAATGCTGAATGCCCGAAGATAAAGCCTAGTGAGTTGTTGCTATTACCCACAGTAGCCCAGTTTTTCTTTTGCAAAGGTGCTTAAACATGTTGTGCTATCAGAGTACAGAGCAAAGGAAGAGCATTGCACACACAATTAACTTGTGATTTCCCTTAAAGCATGTCTGGTATGTACTAAGAATAAAAGGTAATTTCAGTATCTATTACTTGTGCAATTTAGCCAGGCAACATATTTATAACAGTCATACCTAGGTACTCTTAAAGTCATGCTAAAATGTTACTATAACAATCACAGTCTGACTCTTTTTGGGAAATGATGCACATACTGGAGTTGAACCATGCTTCAGCTCTGCTCATTAATTTAGTCAGGTGAGCTTACACCTTGTGCTATAGGAAAAGCTCAGTTGACAGGTGGATTTTTTCCACTAAGTACTGTCCAGAGTGTTGACAGCCACGTATCATCGCTAATTGTTTGTGCTGTAGAAGGCAAACGAAATTTAAGTAAGCCCGTTTGCTTACAGTGTACCATCATGCAATAGGGAAGGCAAGCACAACACTTCATTTTGTATTGAGCTTTTCAGTTAACATGGAAATGTATAATACACCAAATTGAGCATATGTATGCGACATGTTAAGATAAAACAGATCTGTTTTACATATGAATCACAATAGTTCCTCTGTGATTCTTATTTGTGAAAGTTTGGCTGGAGACACCATTGAATATTGCTAAACACTGTTGCTTCACAGTCTGAGTTCAACACATCAACGTATAATAACGCATGTGGTAACACTTTGCCAATATCCACGCAAATTTATTTCTCTGCATTGTGCATTAGGAAGACATTTGGAACAGAAATAAGTATTGCTAATGAATTATATTACTTCATTACATGGAAACTGGTTAATGCACTCATGTGAAATGTAGTGACCTGTGTGCTTAACTGACCACTTCATTCTGGACAGTTGGGTCTGCAAAGCAGCACTGCCACTTACAAATGATATACAACCACATACAGCCTTGATGCACATAAATCATCATTTTTTATCCCTTCTGCATTGGAGCATTAAGTATTGCTTGGTATTTACAGTCCATATTGCCCATGCATGAGCACATACCATTTCTAATATCAGTACCATTCATTAAGGTTTACATACCATCATCATAACCTGATAATCCATTAATGATTCATTGTCCATCCTGTCTTTCACATCTGTGTATGTGTGTGTGTGTGTGTGTGTGTGTGTGTGTGTGTGTGTGTGTGTGTGTGTGTGTGTGTGTGTGTGTGTGTGTGAGTGTGTGTGTGTATCTCATCTCCAAAAGACAGGTAGATACATGTCACTTTCAGTTCTGCAGTATACATTAATGACAACACAGCTGACGTAAGTCAGCAGTATGTACGTATTTTAAATCATAACAGTGCACTTACTCCGTGAGATCAACAAAAATGGATTTGCTCAAAACCTTCAACATCATAATTTCTTCTATGACACAGACTAAGAAGCCAATACTATCTACGCATCACTGTCACAGTACAAAAGTCAGAGTTCTATGGTGGCACTTATGTTAAATACTGTGTCCTCTACATTGTGTCAGTAGATAAGTAGACTGTTCTTAATCTCACAGCAGTCAACGCGCGTGTGTGTGTATGTGTGTGTGTGTGTGTGTGTGTGTGTGTGTGTGTGTGTGTGTGTGTGTGTGTGTGTGTGTGTGTATGGAGTTGGGCAAATATGACTTTAACTACTGTCGTCTCAAAAATTAGTAGGCCTAAGAGACTTTTACACTGCAGGTAAATCCGCATCAATGTCAGACCCTTCTTCCAACATAATTTTCACTGCAACACCAGACAAAGACCTCTCTGACACTATAAAAGTCAGATATCTGCAGTACCTCAGGGTTCAGTCCTAGGACCGCTCTTGTTTGGCATCTACTTCTCTGAAGTACAGGCCAACACTAAGGGACTCTGGCTAACAAAGTTTGCAGATGACTGCAAACTGGGAGCCATTATTGAATCCCCAAATGAAGTGGATACTCTACAAAAGGGCCTTACAGAAACAGATTCTTGGCATTGAGCTTGAGCCCATGGCTTTGGCACCAAGCATCTGTTTCTGTAAGGCCCTTTTGTAGAGTATCCATGTACAGTTATCCCCTTTGGGAAAAAAACATGTACCCGTGAATTACCACATAGGTGGCAGTACACTAAACGCCGAAAGTGTGATAAGAGACTTAGGGACACAGGTGGACAGTGGTCTCACCTTCAATAACCACAGCACCACAACAGTCAGGAAATCCTACTATGTGGCACACCTCATCACTAAGAGCTTTTCATCCAGAAAAAAGGAGGTCATTGTCCCACTGTATTCATCCCTCATTAGACCCATTATAGAATACAATGCCCCATTTGGTATGTACCTCTCAAGACGTCTGCAACAACTGGAAAGGCTGCAGAAATACCTCATTAAAAGAATCACAGGCCTAAAGCAGATGCCCTATGCTGACCGCCTTAAAAAACTCCAGCTATAGTCGCATATCGTCTACTCAGAGGCGATCTCTGCTTAACATACAAGGCCATGTCAAACCCAGAGCTGTTGGACATGTTACACTTAAAGAAATCCCAGTCTCTCAGAGCCACATGCTCCAGGGATCTAAACCTTGTCATCACAATAAACAAAACATGCTGGAGGAATAGGTTCCTGACCCAGAGACTCCCCAGCCTCTGGAAAAGACTGCCCATACATATCAGGCAGAGTGCCTCCTTGGCTCTCTTCAAAAAGAATCTTGACGATTGGATGGGAGAAAGGAAATTCATCCCGGGGATCACGTCAGTCGCCCTGCTAGACAGGCGACCAGGGAAGTAAATAGTGTGGGAAGAAATAGCCAGGGAATTGTTACGGCTAGGCTTGTATAGGCCCTAGGTCTGATAGCCTAGTACAAACCTATGAACCTATGAACCTATGAACCAGTGACACTTTTGTTAAGTAGTCTGTCCTGCAGACTGCATAGCTAGATAGATAGAGGACTCTAATCTCACATCAGTCAATGTGTGTGCGCGCGCGTGTGTGTCTATGTTTGTGTGTGTGTGTGTGTGTGTGTATGTGTGTGTGTGTGTGTGTGTGTGTGTGTGTGTGTGTGTGTGTGTGTGTGTGTGTGTGTGTGTGTGTGCATGTGTGTGTCTCTGTGTGTATGGAGTTGGGCAAATATGAACTTAACTACTGCCATCTCAATAAATTAGTACGCCTGAGAGACTTTTACACTGCAGGTAAATCCACATCAGTGTCAGACCGTTCTGCCAGCATAATTTTCTCTGCAATACCACACTGATGTCATCTGCTATAAAGTCTGCTCTCACACTATATAAATCAGATATCTGCAGTTACACTTGTGTTAAGTAGTCTGTCATGTAGACTGCATAACTAGATAGATCTTACATCAGTCAATGTGTGTGTGTGTGTGTGTGTGTGTGTGTGTGTGTGTGTGTGTGTGTGTGTCTGTGTGTGTGTCTGTGTGTATCTTTGTAGATATGATTTTAACTACTGTCAATCTAAACAAATTGGTAGCCCTAAGAAACTTTTACACTGCAGGTGAGTCACATCAATGTAAGACCCTTCTGCCAATATGAACTTTCTGCAACACCACACTAATTTCATCCTATATAAAGTACACTCTTACTATAAATCGCAGACTTCTGAGGTGGCACTTGCAATAAGTACCTGTCTTCTAGATTGCATAGCAAAGTAGGTGGGGGTTCTAATCTCACAGCAGTCAACTTGTGTGTTTGTGTGTATAGATTTGTGTAAGTATAACCTTAACTACTGCTAGTCTCAATACAGTAGTACAACCACACTCCATGAAATACCGCAACCATGGTCCAAACATAACTTCAATTCTACTTTTAGTATAACACTCCAAAAAACCAAGTAGTAAAACACAATTATTTTATTCTAGCGCCTCGGTGTAACCACCTTCAAGGAATAATACAAATATCACACTCTTTTTATATCAAATTTTAAATTACATTCAATTTATCAATCAAATAATTAATTAAAACAATTAACTTAAAGCAAACACCTCCAATTTAAGTCATTGTTCAAGCCCTTAGGAACTAAGGTCTTGTATTTTAAAATGTATATACTTTCTTTATACATCAACTTTTGTTTTAATACATTTTCATTATTTTCCATACATTCAATTTTTTTCTGCAACAGTGCCATGCAATAAACTCCCTTCACTATTATGACATGCTTTAAAATGTGAGGATATTATTTTATCTTCTTTTTGATTTCTTACATCTCTCAAATGTTCCATAAATTAAACACGGAACTTTCTTTTGGTCTCTCTTCTCTCCTATGTAGTATAACTGACAGGGACATCTCAATGCATATATTACTCCTTTGCCTTCACATTTATACATCCCTCTAGATACAAATTTAACATCATTTATACTATCAAATGTATTAATGATATGTGTACATATACTACACTTATTGCATCTAAAAGTTCCCTGTTGTAATAAAGGCCTTCCAATGTTCATTTTTGGCACAGTAAATGTACCATGAACTACCATATCTTTTATATTTTTACCTCTATTAAATGAAAAAAAGGGTTTCCTTTGTAGAATGGTTGACAAAAACATGTCCTGTATTAAATATTCCCAATAGTACTTAATCATATCAGCTATTGCCCTACTTTTAATATTGTAAATAGAAACATAACATATTGGATCCTTTATGTTCTGACTACTTAACTCACTTCTCTGATAATTTCCTTTTATTGTTCGTTTTCCTTTCTCACTGCCCATTCCTTCAGATGCCGTTTTCTGAGCTACTTGTATGGACTTCAAGTTATACCCCCTCACCCTAAACATTTTTATTGTTTGCCCCAATACAGTAGTAGCCTAGAATTGTTTTTATAATGCAGGGTGAGTCCACATCAGTGTCAGACCCTTCTGCCAACTTCATCTTCTCTACAACGCCAAACAGATGTCATCCTCTATAAAGTGCATTCTCACACTATAAAAGTCAGACTTCTGTGGTGGTGCTTTTAAGTACTGTGTTCTCCGTATTGTATAGCTACATAGATAGGGTGTTCTAATCTCACAGCAACCAATTTGTGTATGTGATGGTGGGTCCATAGTATCAGTGGAATATTAATTTAACAGACTGTGCTCCCTTGACTCTTACTAATGAGGAACATTTACATAATCAGATCAATCCCACATCCCCTTTTCACTCTATCCACAAAAGTATGCAGTCTGTAACACACTGATGAGATCATCATTTCAATAATATGTGGCATGTGTGTATAACATAGTTATTTATAGAGTGTGTCAGTCGAGAGGTAGAGAGCTTGAATACAGCAGTGAGACTATCATGAGTGTGTGTGTGTGTGTGTGTGTGTGTGTGTGTGTGTGTGTGTGTGTGTGTGTGTGTGTGTGTGTGTGTGTGTGTGTGTCTGTGCTTGAATGTAAATGAATGCAGGAGTGTCTTACACCTATTAGTACTGACAACACGTACAGCTCCACATAGCTGTAAAATTCATATTTGCACACACACCTCTTTTGCATGGTACAGATGATGTCATCCTTTCCAAGATGCAGGTGTGGTTCACATGCAGTCAGACTTCTCTTACGGTATGCATGTATAATACACTTATGTGTAAATTGTTTCAGTACACAGGGAGTTTGAATACAGGAATGTCTGTCATCTGTGAGTATGTGTTCTTCCTTGTACTGTTAAGAACAGTCTGCAAATACATATAAGAGATATATCTATACAGTGTCTATATCAGCATTTCGAAAAATGAATAGTTTGAATCACTAAATGTCGAACTGACATGATCGAACTAATCAATTTTCGAATGCCGATAATAAAAAAAAAGAACAAAAAAAAACCTAAATGGTGTAGGCAGGGGAACAAGCCCCCCCTGCACCCCCACACCCCCCACTACTTAAATATACCGACTCCGAGACCGCATTACATTACGGAGATTTCCGTTTACACATTCGATGTTCTGCACTTTCGGCATTCTCAATGCGACAATATCACATTTGATAGTCAGCGTTCGAGATGCTGATAGGAACCCATCCATACAGTCTGCTTGTGTTGTGTGACCACTTTTTAGCAGATACATTATGGTAATACAGAATGGTGATGTCATCCATTGAAATATATGGAGTCACGGTTGTGAAATAAATCAATAGTTGCATTTGTATTTCAGCAAACCTTCATTAACCTGTAATATTAGCTATATAATTCAAATCCCAACATCACCACTTATAATCAACGTACATGTCGTTAACAGTGTTGTCACCCACATGTGCTATGTTCATATGTATATGTTGTTTCCTACTACAAGAGTTTATTCAACATTTCCTTTGGAAAGATATTGAAGACTCATGTAAGACACCTCCTCAGGACTGAGAACATGAAACAATGTTATGTATGTTGCTCTGTAAGTAAGGCATGTGTTCCAATCCTGGGTTATATACACATTGTACATTATTGCACTTCTGCCATCACAGTGACAATGGCAAGGGGCAACAGGTGTGTTTGGGTGTACCTAATATTAGGCAATTTTGTTTGAAATGCAGCAAGATTCAATCTAAGTAATTAGAGGAGCACATATTCCTTGATTCCTTACACATGATGTAATGCTTTCATATAACCATACATATGACAACTAGTGATGTAGTGATACCGTGGCACATTCACTGATCCCACTATAGCGCTGAGTTTCTCAACACTTAGGCAAGTATTCCAAACCAGTAGTAAGTGACTGCAAACACCTGTGTCCTTAACTGTCCCACAGGAAAGACATTCCCCCAATTATAGTTTGTACATTTAGACTGGCAGGAAAGACAACCACCCAATTATACTTTGTACATGTAGAGTGACGTGAAAAGACATCCTCCAATTATACTTTGTATGTAGAGAGTGGCAGAGGCCTCCCCATCCATTTTATCAGAAAACAATTATGGGGAAATAAAGTACATCTGATTGAATGACTTCAGAGTTCAATAGCTGTGATAACAGTTCCATTGTGATGAACGTGGTTAGTAGTCATATTATTTTTGGAGGAGTTGTACAGCTTGTTGTTCAGTTCTAGTATAGGATTTCATTTTGTTTGAACAATTGACGTCAGATAACAAACATTGCATCATATCCCTTGGTATGTTCCATGAACACGTGTGAATGTAACTTTGGATTTCATGGTAGTAGACATTTGTTCTGCTAATGTCATGGGAAGAGTGCTACTTTGGCACATGCATTGAGTACTGTGGTATACACGAGTGTGCTCCAGTTCTTGGGTGGTATGTGTACAGACATACAGAGAAATATTCCTTGACCATAGAACATTAATACAGGACTGATCACATCTGTGTGCATATCATCATACTTATTTAATTGCCATCAGTCCGACATGCTGATATGACATTCTGTACCAGGAATTCTTTCTTATTTCACACAGTCATTTTATTTGTTTGTCACAGTATCCATTGTTACCACCTGTGGCAGATGCCAACAATACACAGCTCTGGGGACTACACTGCATCATAGTGTGGTGTTTGCATCTCTTCTTATCTGTCGGTACAATAACTGTATCAGGCAGGAATGCCTTAAACAAGGGTATTACGTATGTCACACTCTGCTCCCACATTCGTAACACCACTCACACCTACATATTGGATGCATAACTATTACAATACTGAGGTGCATAATTCCCTTTAACAGTGATCCTCCTCATACATGTATTAGGCCTATTTCTGTAGCATATACAGTTAGTAAACAGGTCAGTGTTGACATTGATGATATGAGTTCGATCCTTGCAAAAGGGATTGTGACTTCTAAGACATTTTTATTTTCCAACAAGTTATATTGATGAAATGCACTAGCAGTGCTGCTAAACCTAAACCTTGACTGAGAGGTTATAACTCATTTTATGGAAGTGTAACAAGGCCTGATTGCCTTTTTCTTTAAGGAATCCACATGAAGGCCTGCAGCACTTTCTTATGATACTCATGGTGGGAGGTCAACTCATCCTCCACACATGCAGGCATTTCCTTGTCAATGTCCAGCTGTGTCCACAGTGTGCATGTTGTAGGTTCTTACTAGTGTGAGAATGGAGGATGATTTGGATTCCATGTGCACAGCCATACTGCTTGTGAGGATTATCATTGTGTCCGACCTCCACCATTCCAAAATAGTGGTGAATTTCCTTATGAAAACCTTGTAACATTCTAACCATCACTACCTGATTCTCATTGGCAGAAGACTATATCATGGCAGGATCCATACAGATGCTCGACTGCATCTTTAACCGAATCTCAATTTGGTGAGCATACTTGCAGGAAAGTGCTGTTCACCAAAACAGCACTTTTGCGTAAGTATGCTTGTTGTTCCGGTCGTACTACGGTGCAGTAAGGGAAAATTCCCTTTTCCCCACTGTAGTGCGACCTCAGAGTGAGAATATTAATGTAGGGGTGTGGGGGGACACAGCCCCCACAGCAGGGGGTGCAGGGGGGTTTGCCCCCCTGCATTCACATAGATTTTGTGTTTTTTTTTAACATACTTTAACGAAAGTGCTTTTTCGATGAAAGCACTTTCATTAAAGTGTGTTCGGTGGTAATGGATTCGGGCTTTGAACTTGCATTCAAAAGTCCTAGATCCATCATGGCGTATCTGTTGCTGGGCAGAGAAGGCCTTGCTTGTCTCTGAAGCAAGCTGTATGAGATGTGTTTGCCTGGCAACTCTATGTATAAGTGTAACAGTGGGTATTTTTAATTCAGAAAGAGTTGTCTCTTCATCAAGAAGTTCATGCTATGCATGAGAAGGAGTTGTTGAGCTACATGGTGTTTCTTCACCTTTTTGCAATGACATTTCCTCATTATTCTAACTGTTTGAGCTTTTGGCAGTAACCACAGAGTTATCCACCTGCTTTGGGGTAGGGGGCCTACCAGTATACACTGTGACTGTGTACTGCTGTCCTGAGGCTACGTTATAAGAATGTGTGTAATGCTATCATTGTAGGCAGTCATTCTGCTGTCAATATCAGCTTGTCATGGTGCAGCAAAGCACATCATTGTTTCTGCTGTGACCCTGTTAGGAAATATGTAATGATATGGTTAATGTGACCGGTGACAGGCATATCCCATTTTATTAAAGGTAAGATTCCATACATGCCAAGCACTGAATACAGAGGGGATGGTACAGCTGATGTTGATGGGGTACCTGATGAGGAAACATTTAAGAGTTATATGTACACAGTTACCATGAAAAGTACATTTGCTTGAAATTAACAATGCCAATAAAGCAACGACCTTCTGCACTGCCTGTATGTGGATGTTAAGAGGTGTCTGAAATTACTGGTGTCAGTGCCACCTCAAATGATTCATGTTCCATCCTCCTCTGCATCAAAGTTATCACCCCTTTAGGAGAGCAGGTACTCCTTATCAGCTGTCTGAATAGTGGAAGATCCACCATTGCTGAGACTATGGGCAATAACATGCTTCCTAGCCTTCATCCTTGCCTGGCCCACTATGTCATTAACTCTTTTTCTACACCATGTTGAGGTGTGGTTCTTTCCATCTATTATATTTATGACAACACCAACATGATTCCACACCATAGCTCATTCTGTGCGTTTTGGTCCTCCTTTTGCAAAAAGACATCTCCATATGTTCTAAATATATCCATGAGGATGTGGATTCCCTCAGGATTGAAATTCCATGTTCCTTGCTCCCTGTTGCTGTAATATCTTTTCCCCAAAAATACATTTTGGAATTAATTATGTTGTCTTAACCTGTGTTAGTCTAATCAGTTCAGTGGCATGCACTTGACTGATAAATTGAACACTACCACAACAACAACAAAACATTATTTATGTATATGAGACTTTTGCTAATTCCATCTGCTGAAACAATTTCTGCTTACATTTCTAGTCTTCTCTGTTTAATACATTGGTCACTACTTGTAAAACTGTGCACAGTGAAATGTATGCCTCTGAGGTAGGGCTGGAAGGGTGGGGTAACAGAATAAGAAGTTATTTGTTTTCATTTATTAACTGTTATGGTTGCAGTGCTATAGCCTGCAGTTCAGTTTTAAACACTTCCATTGCCAAAAAATAGTCTTCAATAAATGACTTTGAACATGTTAAGGCAATGAATACAAAAGTGAATATGACACTTTATACAGTGAAAATAAATGCACATAGAATAATAGTACTATTGTAAGATTACCAGTAAATCAGAGGTGAATCCTGAAGAAGTCACAGTAAAATACATTCATAACTACCTATATCCATTAGTTTTATCCTAATTGTGCCACTTTTAAACTTATTTAATTCATGATTTCCATTAACCTTTGCATAAACCTGGAACCTTAGAGCTGTCAAAATGATGAACTGTAAAAAGTTTTACAAAAACTTGATCCTATTTATAAAATTCTTATGCAAATTAGGCATTTTGGTGCTTAGCTCTATGAATTGTTCAGGCTTTTGTTGTTTCAGCCTAATGGTGTGATGCAGGTGGACATGTGACCGATCTAGGAATTCACTTGCTTTTCTGTGTCCAGCAAGAGCTGCACAGAGTGTAAGTAGACACACAAAAGGATGTCACATCCAGGTAGTCTTAGTTTCATACTTACCTCCTCATTCTTATTTGAACTTGGCACAGGTAACATGGATTCTGTGAAGGCTCAGGGTCATGTCCCAAAATGGTTGGAAAAGGAGACAAGGATGTTCTTCACTTCCTGAAGGTATCATGCCTACCAAATATAGAAGGTGCATCTAGCAGGATGTGGATAAAAACTGATATATGGACAGAGCTGGGGGATGAGCTCACCACACTGACAGGTATACCCTGCTCTCAGGAGTAATGCAGGCACAAATGTGACGATCTGCAATGGCGGAGGGGAGATCAGTTATCCCAGAGGGTGATAGAAGTCCAGGAGAGGTAGACAGATTCTATAATAAGAATTCATTTTTCTTTTGTATTGCACTACAAGATAAGAGGTATATATAAAACTTCTTGTTGACACACTTTCCATTTTTAGGTCCATAGGTGTTTACTAGGCTAATGACCACAAAGGCCTTTTTAAGCCTAGCCATGCATCCCAAATCTCTGACCAATTCTGGTACCCTTGATAAGTGTCAGCAGGAGCTTGGAAGGGGAACCATTTACAGGCTGCATGTGTCCATTAGAAACATAGGTGCCAAGGCAGGGATGAATTTCCTGTTCCCCATCCGATTGTCCAAGTTACACTTGAATTAGGTTAGGGGGAACTCTATTATTATTATTATTATTATTATTATTATTATTATTATTATTATAAAGTGAAACATTTTTGCTGTAGCAAGATAATAACTACAATTCAAGAAATAACATTTAATGCCACTGTTCCCAGCTGTTGATGCTATTACTAGTCCTGTATTACATTATTCAGTTTGCCTGGTGAAATGTTTAGTCAGATATATATTTACTTAATTTATTATTAATATGTTGTTCTACCCAGAGCCATCACATCACCTTTCTGTAAGACATCTAAAAGGTATTGATAATGTATTGGGGATTTCCAGAACTTTTCTCATCTTCAGTAAATGATACATTCAGAGGCAGCACACACCTCGTATGGAAAGGGAAACAGGTAGCTATTGAAGTGCATATTTTTCATTAGGTTTGTTTTAATGTAAACTGCAGTGCTTTAGACCTTGATCAATGCCATAACTTTCCAGGTCTAACTAATGATGGAAATATCATTGCAATATCATATAAGTAGTAGCAATGCAAAATACACATATTAAAAATTAACAGTAATGGCAATAATTCATCTGAGCTCATACTGAACATTTGAAAGTAGTTTATACAAAGAGTAAAACCTGCAAGTCTCTAGCCTTCCTGACACTATCTGTGAACTTATCATAGCAGCAAACATTTTACCAACAAGTAGATCAATAGCTCAGTCACCCTCTCCCAACAAAGACATTTGTTGCATCTAAATGTAGCTACTGCAGAGGTTCAGTACTGCCTATAAGAATTTATTTTCAGATGCAAAGCATTTCCACCTTTCACTATAGGCATGTATAACATTTCTTTTTGCAGGATGGATACCTTACCTACTGACTAGTCAGACTTTAAACAAAACTATTTTCATATGTTGCATGCAGTTTTAGATTGATTATGTTTACAGATTTACATGCTTCATTTGATAATATAGAAGTTATGGAGAACAGGATAAAGTGCGGGTAAAGGGGGAAGGGTTCCACAGTAGAAAGTATACAGCTATTTTGTCTAGTCAGACCTTTATGGTGAAAGCATGCAGAAATATCCATTTGAAACAATGCACTTCTTTGAAGCACACTGTACATACAGTCTGTGTCAATAATCACTTTTTGATAAACTCCTTATCTAAAGAATGCCAGTAGTGGAAGGCTGGTGGACTTGGTCCCTTCTGAGCCCATGTTGGCCCATTTTTCTGATGGATAAGGACAGTGGAGAACTTGTTTTCTACCAATAGACCCACATTAAAGCCTCTTGCTAGGTGAAGATTTGATCGAAAGTTTTCAATTATAGATATATATATATATACATACGTATTTATGACCATTCATCGAAAACACACAATATCGAAGACAAGTCTTACAAATGTTCACACATTTCAAAGTCCAACAAACTACTGTCATCTAGAAAAGCCATTTAGTAGGGAAGCTACACTAAACACATAAATATTCAAAAAATAAAAAAGGTAAATTACTAACTAAAAAAAAACAGAAATATGTCATAGCATAACTACATTATTTAATTATGCGTAAAATATCATTACAAATGAAATAAGGCAAACAGATATCAAGATTGTGACATAAATTTTAAAGGAATAAAAACACTAAAAACTCAAATGGGAGTATGTTCCAGAAAGTTAAAAATAATCTCCTGGTAGAAATGAAAGCAAGCAGTAAAGGAAATATTGTCATTAAGGACAAAATTAACTTAAAGAAAAGACCCGCAGTCTCCAAAGCAACAGAAAACAGAAAGTCAGTCACTCTAACCTAGGAGTCTTGTCTACTGCATGTAGGTCAATTTACACAACAGCGGGAGAATACAATTCAGAGACAGTTATGGTTGTGATGAGAATGACCTCGTTATCATTTCATTAGCATATCTTTCAGTTATGGTTGTGATGAGAATGACCTCATTATCAGCTCATTAGCATATCTTTCAATCACTCTTGTTTAAAACTAGTGTAGTCAGCTTTGGCAGAAGTAGTGTTTTTCCTGGTAGCCTATGCAACTTGTTGGCAAATGCACCCCTACACTCACAGCTTCGCCCATAAAGACATTGAGACACCCCCACACACACACAAACATACATATATCCACCCAGCATTAACAAACAAGACCCTCCACAGCTGATCACAGAAATATTCATCCATTTACTCATATGCACATTCAAACACACGAACACACACGCGCATGCGCAGACACACAGACGCACTCACATTCTTCCAGCTTTATTTATACACCTATATACAGACCCACATGTCCACAAACATGTACAAATTTAGCACACCCCAACATCCACGTCTTTGCTGAACTTACCTGCATCATAAATGCATGTGTAGCAGTGAACGCGTGACTATTGCCTTTTGACAATGTTCAACCTTTCCTCCAACAGTGGAAAATTGCACAGCCAAGTTGTTTTCTGAATCACACAGCAGCAGAAATTGGAAGTTGCAGGTATTTGCACCATATAATGCATGGCTAATTAGCATGAAACCACTCTCCCAGATTAAGATATTGTCATGTGGTTCAGCCAGTGAGACTGCCCTCTGTGCTGAGCCCTCTGCCAGCAGGAAATCTCGGCTATTGGCATGGGGTTCTATGAATCAGAAAGGGTTACTGCAAAGGGGAAACTGTTGCTGTTAAGGCTTCCTGCTCACTCTAATCCCTTCTAAATCCCAGCCACAGAATACAAAATAATACATTGCATATATACAAATATGTATTAAATAGCAAGTAAGCACACACAGAAATTCTGTTATCTTCATATTCTCATAACAGTGAGGAAAGAAGAAACTCTCCATAACAGTGTAGAGCAATCTTACAGAAACAGTGATTCCACACAGCCTACAGTACAAGTCATCCTACAAGCAAGTATAAATTTGAGCAGATATGTTCAGGCCATTAGACCCCAATCAAACTGCATCACTCACTCACAGGGAAGCGTTCATTTTTTAGTGGTATTTATAATGAAGAAGATCTGGGCAATTAAAATGGCCTTTAGTGAGCCCAGACTGCCTTATTTTTCTTTACAGCTACAGGTTTCAACATTGCATGCATTTGTTTTAGATAAATAGGGGTATACCTTTCATATACTGAATATGTAGGTGGGGTGACAGCAGACAAATATGAAGATTTTGGATGATATATTTCTTTTTCACAGCAGGTGCAAGAAATACTTCTTAATTTTAGTTACTACATGTGCAGACACAGGCTCCTCATCTGCAGCTTCCACTGGTATAGTAAGCACATGTCTCTGACAGCCCACATGCAGGAATGTATGTACTGCACATCTAATTTTCTATCTTATTTTCAGATTAAGAGAATGGATTTGACTCTGTGAATCTCCTCTGATTTAACTGATATGTCTCTTTGCAGACAAAGTATGACTAATAACCACAGATCTTAAACAGCTTTTGATTATGTCAGGCACTTGTTTGTTTTTTATCTGTTTTATTTATCTGACATTTGATTACTGGAAAAGTCTGACTGGGAATAAATGCCATTTTCAGTACTGGACTTGGATGAAAGCTCCATAGAACATAATACAATTTTGTCCAGATTTCTTGTACTAAGAGGTTGAGAGATATGCTTCCAGGATAGGAATATTTTTACCTGGGAGGATATACAGAACAATTATACACAGGCTTTTGTGATTGTTTAGTTTATGGTTAGGAATCAGTACCTCTGCAGAGTGAAATGTAGGGGAGGCAATGGATGGGTGAGAGAGAGCAAGGTGGTTGGAAATAGGATGGTTATACCCCAGCTTTTTTGTTTAATCTGTAAGCATATATAATATTATAGCCTGGGGAAAGAATTTCAGAGTCTTTGATGTAAACTATGTTTCAGTTAAGATGACACTTCGCAGATCCAGGCGTGGAATTCAATTGCTTTATTTACTATACTTTGGATGTTGATACAGGAGCTTTTTAGTTTTTTTGGGGTGCAGATATAGGGGAGGTGAAGGGGGATGGTAAGATGAGGGGTTAGGTCTAGGATTTACATTGCCGTATAGGGAAATAGTTTGTAAGTGTAAGTAAAAGGCATATTGGTAAGTTGGTACTGGGCTTATATTTAAGCTTGAATGAGTGGATAGTGAAGTATAACTATATCTGTAGTTAGATTACATATTCATGAGAAGATTTTCTTAAATGTATATGCTTATCAAGAATCTGTTATTCAACTCACTGTTTCTCTGGATTGTTGTTTTCAGATCTTGTAAAACTAAATGAACCATTTATTTTTAGCCTTTTTGGCAGAATAATTTCTGCTGGAGGTAAACCTGTTGTCATCTGAGCAGTGTTATATAACTAAACAAAACCCATGACAGTCTAGTTTCTGCAGTCTCATGTTTTATTTTCTTCATTCCATCTTTCACAGTCTGACAGCTATCATTGTCAGACCACTAGATGAATAATGGGGCGATACTCTAGTTACACAATGAATTACATTTCTTAAAGTTTGCAAATTCCATACTAGTGAAGCAAGATCCTTTATTAGGCATACGTATTTCTGGTATACCACATATGCAAAAACAAGTTGCCTCAGTTTTTACTGCATGTGATATGTCAGGGTTAATGGCATTAATATCTATCTACTTTGAACAGCTAAGCATTTATCAAAACTAGAAAGAGTTTTCCAAGGAGTAAACATGCATACCCTACACACTGTCTATACCCTGAAAATTGTGTCATTAGTGATGCTAAAATCACATGACCAAACATACACGAATAAAAATAAATAAAAATGGCTCATAACGTGGCTGCTTTAAGTTTTGAAATGCTACCTGAGATAAAATAATTAAACTCAGGAGATTTTCCTTGGTTTAGTCTCAGTCAACTCTCTGAACCTATTCTCCTAGCAACCACCTCTTGGAATCTTTGAAAAAGGTGATTTTTTTTTTTAATTCACAAAAACCTTGGAGTGTTTGCTCAGAGCTTTGTCATCATCTTTGTTCTTAGTACAATAAATATACTCATATATTAGTTGATGCAAATGTCCTTCCGCTGATTACTCCTATCCTTTCCAGCCAGCTGCCACAGGCACCTGAGCCTCTAGTCAAACATGGCTTACTTATAACATATTCATGCCTGTATTCCCCCTATGCAATGGAACTGGATAATACTAAGGTATTATAGCTTGAACTTAAAATTTCAAACACCTTAAATGGTTTAACAACCTTAATAAGAATATAGCAAATATCACCACCCAAAGGCAGCAATGCTGCCTTTGGGTGGTGATATTTGCTATATAATTGTTGGATTCCAGGATTTTGTTCGCTTCATTTGTTGAACCTTAATAAGAATCCAAACTCCAAGACAAAACTAGCATTAATAAAAGCAATGTGTACAGCTTCGTACTTAGAAATTTCTAGGAGGATGAACAACACAGCAGAGATAGCAATGGAATGGACTGGCTCATAACAAGCTTGAAAGGGATGATTACAAATCCATCATAGTGAAGTGATGCATTATATACACAGTGGAATTATTCACAATAACTGTTCAAGATACTGAAGAAGTGATGTGAAATAATGTGGCAAAGATGGACAGCGGGGATAATTGAGATAATCGAGCAAAACAAAGTGGAGGAGCTCCTGATGCTATGAAAAAACAAGGCAATGGGATTAAATTGCATAGTACAGCTATCAATGATCCTAACCAATCAACAGACTGCTGAACATTCCTTTTGCAGAAATATTCAACTGGTCCTTAACTAATGGAGTGATATGGAATACTGGTAGTACACTACAGGTATTCCATTCCGCATGGGCACAGCATAAGACAACCATGGGAACTGTAGACCATTCAGTTTCACCTCAGTAGAAGAAAAAGTCATGAATAAACTACTGTGGAAAGGAATATCATTTTCTTTGTATTTGTACCCATAGGATATCAACTAGCATGGGTTCATTGCAGAACAGTCTGCTAACAGTTTGCTAGACAAACATCATACCCTTTTATAACTGAGTAAGATGGGTCTAAAAGGGAAGGTGGTTGATATGCAACGAATAAACTAAAGAACCAGCTAACACAGCACTACATAAAATGCTTATTTAAATGCTTTTAATTTCACAAAAGTAAAAACAATAAAAATATATATAACAGATGAGTGCTTTCACACCAAAGGTGCTTCATCAGATCTAAAAACAAACAAACAGTGTTTAAATACAGTTAAGAAAATTCAAAATTACCTGATCAAGTCGTGTGACCTCAGCAAGGGTTTTAAAAGTACTGTATACTCATATACTCATTTAATCCTTTCCCTTTATCAGACTGTAAAATTAACATCCATTTCACTTCCAAGCATTCTGTTTTTGTCTTAATATCACCTCCTTTAGGTCCTACATTTGAATGGTATCAGGGAACATTTGTATGAAATAACTAGATGTGATAATAGGAATGCTTTGTATAAGAATATTTGTAAAACTGGTATTGAACACTCTTTTAAATTTTTAATTTTGACATTATTGAATGTAGAAAGATGACAGACATTCCTTTATTCAAGCTCCCTACCTGTGTACTGAAACAATCTACACACAAGTGTATTATACACGCATACCACAGAAGAAGTCTGGCTACCTGTAAACAACACTGCATCTTGGAAAGGATGACATCAAGTGACTCATGCAAAGAAGGTGTGTGTGTGTGTGTGTGTGTGTGTGTGTGTGTGTGTGTGTGTGTGTGTGTGTGTGTGTGTGTGTGTGCAAATATGAATTTTACAACTATACACACACATACACACACACACACACACACACACACACACACACACACACACACACACACACACACACACACACACAGGCATGAGAGTCTCACTGCTGTATTCAAGTTCCCTTACCTCTCGACTGACACAATCTACAAACAACTGCATTATATGCACATGCCACATATTACTGAAATGATTACCTTATCAATGTGTTACACGCAGTATACTTTTGTGGACAGAGTGAAAAAGGAATGTGGGATTGATCTGATGATGTAAATGTTCCTCATTAGTGGGATTCAAGGGAGCACAGTCTGTTAAATTAATCTTCCATTGATGCTATGGACACACCATCACATACACAAATTGGTTGTCATGAGATTAAAACACCCTACCTATGTAGCTCTACAATGTAGAGAACATTATACTTAACAAAAGCACCACCACAAAAGTCTGACTGTTATAGTGTGAGAGTGCACTTTATAGAGGATGACATCAGTGTGGTGAGAAGATGAAAATGGCAGAAGTGTCTGACATTGATATGGACACTCTACACTGTAAAAGTAAATATTGGCAACTACTTTATTGACTAGCAGTAGTTAACATCATACTTACTCAACTCTATACACACAGACACAAGTTGACTGCTGTGAGATTAGAAACCCCTACCTACCTAGTTATAGGATCTAAAGGACAGGTACTTAATGCAAGTGCCACCTCAGAAGTCCACTTTTGACAGTGCACTTTACAAAGGGTGATATTAGTGTGGTGTTCCAGAGACGCTGATGTTGGCAGAAGGGTCTGACATAATGTGGACTCACCTGCAGTGTAAAAGTGTCTCAGGGCTAGCAGTTTCTTGAGATGAACAGTAGTTAAGGTCATATTTTCAAAGCTACACACACACAACACACACACACACACACACACACACACACACACACACACACACACACACACACACACACAAAATGCTATGAGATTAGCACCCCATACCTATCTACCTATGCAGTTTAAAGGACAGATTACCTAACACAAGTGTCACTGCAGATATCTTTTATAGTGTGATAAAGACTTTATAAAAGATGACATCAGTGTGGTGTTGCAGAGAAAATAATGTTGGCAGAAGGGTTTAACATTGACGTGGACTCACCTTCAGTGCAAAAGAGTTTCAGGCCTATTAATTTATTGAGAAAGGCAGCTGTTAAGGTCATATTTGCCCAACTCCATACACACACACACACACACACACACACACACACACACACACACACACACACACACACACACACACACACACACACACACACACACACACACACAGACACACACACACACACACATTAACTGCTGTGAGATTAAGAACAGTCTACCTCTCTATTGAGACTATCTAGAGGACACAGTACTTAATGCAAGTGCCACCAAAGAAGTCTGACTTTTGTACTGTGACTATGCTGCGTAGATGGTATTGGCTTCTTACTCTGTGTCAGAGAAGATATTGTGATGTTGAAGGTTTTGTGCAAATCCATATTTGTTGATATGATGTAATAAGTTCACTGTTATGATCAAGAGTACATCATACTGCTGACTTATGTCAGCTATGTTGTCATTAATGCATACCACAGTACTGAAAGTGATATGTATCTATCTACCTGTCTTGTACAGATGAGATACACACAGATGTGAAAGACAGGATGGACAATGGATCATTTATGGAGCATCAGGTTATGATAATGGTATGTAAACCTTAATGAATGGTACTGATATTAGCAATGGTATATGCTCATGCATGGGCAATGTGGACTGTCAATACCAAGCAATACATAATGTTCCAATGCAGGAGGGATAAAAATTATGCTTTCTGTGCATCAGGGTTGTACGTGGTTTTATATAATTTGTAAGTGTCAGTGCTGTAGTGCAGACCCAACTGTCCAGAATGAAGTGGTCAGTTAGGCACACAGATCACTGCATTCACATGAGTACATTAAGCAATTTCCATGTAATGAAATAATATAATCCATCAGCAATACTTATTTCTGTTCTAAATGTCTTCCTAATGCACAATTCAGAGAAATGTATTTGCAAAGATGCTGGCAAAGTATTAGCACATACATTATTATACTTTATTGTGTTGAACTCAGACTGTGAAATATTGCTCAGTGGTGTTCACTGGTGCTTCCTGCCACACTTTGCACAAATAAGAATCACAGAGGCAATACTGTGATTCCTTTTGCATGTACAATGGATCTGTTGAATCTTAACATGTAGCATGCATATGTTAAGCTTGGTGTATTATACATTTCCATGTTAGCTGAAAAACTTAATGCAAAAATGAAGTGTTGTGCTTGCCTTCCCCATTTGCATGAGAGTACACTATAAGCAAACAGGCTTACTTAAAATGTGTTTGTTTTCTACAGCACAAACAGGCTTAGTGGTGATGTGTGGCCATCAGCACTCTAGACAGTACTTAGTGGAAAATATCCACCTATCAACTGAGCTTTTTCTATAGCACAAGGTGTAAGCTCACCAGGCTGCATTAATGAGCAGAGCTGAAGCAGGGTTCAACTCCAGTATGTGGATCATTTTCCAAAAAGAGTCAGACTGTGATTGTTATAATAACATTTTAGCATGGTTTTAAGAGTACTTAGGAATGACTATTATAAATATTTTGCCTGGCTAAATTGCATGAGTAATAGATACTTAAATAATCTTTTATACCTAGTACATATGTGACATGCCTCAAGGGAAATCACAAGTTAATTGTGTGTTCAATGCTCTTCCTTTGCTCTATATTCTGATAGCACAAAATGTTTAACCACATTTGCAAGAGGAAAACTGGGCTTCTATGGGTAATGGCAAAAAATGACCAGCTTTTACCATAAGGCATTCAACATTACTCACCATAGGACATGAACAGCCATTCACCATTACTCAACATTGGTGAGTGATGCCAAACCCTGTGCAAAACCTTAGAACAGAAAGTGAAAGCTTTCTTATGCGCCATTTCTGGCTGTGTGTGTTGTACATGATTTTATTTGTTGACCAGATTAAATGTGTGAAAATGGGGTTGACAGGTGAGTGGTGAAATGGGTGGCAGGCAGAGGTGAGGCTACAGGGTAAAGCATAGATGAATTTGCAGGAAGGTTGTGTGAGAGAACCATAGCTATCTACTTCTTCAGAACATAAATGTGGAAGTGTAGCCAGAATGTGCTGAATTTGGACTGTCACCACACCAAGGGTAGAGCCAATTTTACCAAATCAAGTGTGTTAAGAAGATGCACAGGTGAAGTGGAGAGCTGTGTATGGGTCGTTATTTTTCTGTGGGACAGGTGCCCATTTTTTACCTTTTTTTTACTTTCAAAGAGAGAGAAATGTTGAGGAAGGTGCTTAGGAATGTGAGGGTCAGGTCGGAAGGTTAGGTGAATAAGTAGGATCAGATATAGAGGACAAATAAGACAGACAAGGATGGTGATGGGCACAGAAGATCAGGGAATACCATGTTTGGGGATAGGTACAGTACATCACAGGTGCACCACAGTCAAGCCTGAGAACAATGAGAATCTAGTTTTCACCCTCAGAACTGTCATTACTGTCTCCTGTCTCAGTTTCCTGTGTCAGTGCTCAATGTAGCATAATTTTGGCAATGAGATAAAGCATCCTTTTGACACAGCTGATTCAGGCACCAATGCCTGTTTCCATTTTACTCTCAACCAGCCCTGTCAGCTCTTAGTGAGTGACAAAATCACCACCTCCACTAATACTGCACCAGGGCAGAGCTACCTAATGCAGGTGGGGCAGATAGGGCATAGGGTTGTTGAGGCAGCACTGACAGCTTGGGACCATGAAGTGCTTGGTGTCAGTGATGCAACCTGTTGAGGGCTGGCTGGCTGAACTGCAATGGTCAGTCTACCTTTCTGTACTGCGTCAGTTTTAGTGAGTAGAAATTTTTGATAACAGAACATTTTAAGTCATTTAAAATGTCCACCCCCAAAAAATGAGAGAGAAGAGAGTGGTTTAAGACAAAAAACAGAGAAAATTAGATCCATGGAATATCACATGACTATAATTTTGGGAAAGAAGCAGTTCTGATTGTGCAGTCTATACACCTTTCCAAATCTAGGCATGATGGAAAGGTCTTACTCTGATCAACCATTAAAAAGTTCCACTGTTATGATATCAGAGATACAACTATTTATTGCAATATTGACATATTGCATACAATAACAATATTTATTAGGGTTACAGTAAGGCATGATACTTACGTAGACCATGCTTTTCTGAGGTGATTTAACCTCTTTTGGTGCACCACCTGCTTCCCTGCAATGTCTTCAGCAGCTGTACCACAGAGCAGAAGAAAAGAGGAGACATGAAAGCATATTGAATAACAGTCTTTGCTGTCCTGCATTCTATAGCATTTAATACTGATGGGTCAGTATATTTATACAAGTGAGGGATGGAAGTCCTAAACCCGATCTCCCATCAGCTAATGAGGTCCTTCTTCCACTGTTCCAGATCACTATAGTGCTGGCAATAATTTTGTGCAGCATGTGGGATGCCAGTTCACTGGAGACAGCCTTTGCTAATCTGCTCTAAATTCAGCACCATCATTTCCCATACCAGCCATGCCTGTAGAAGTCAAGCAGCAGCTCTAAGTCTGAGTAGGCAACACAGACTTGTTCACAAACACCTACAACCATGCTAACTGTATTTCTGCAATGATAAGCACAGAGATGCATTTGTAAACAAAACAGAAGATATTTTAGCAAATAGTAAAGAAGGTGTGAAACATGGCAGCGGGATTTGTCATGTGTAATATTCAGCATATTCACACTTTTACAGATGGTCAACACTGACAGTCTCAATGGCTTGGCTTGTTATCCTTTGCGTTTTTAACATTAAACAGGATGAATTGGCACATAACATTCTGGAATTACACAGTGTAGTCAAGTTAGTTGACCAATTTGGGAATCAAACCTAGGGAAAAAACAATGCACAATTTCAATCAAGGTGATTATTTGACATTACTACAAGAGAACTCCCTTTCAACTATCTTCATTACAGATAAACTAAATTCAGTATGAATGGAGACTTACTCCACATAGGCCTGTGTGACTTTAGGAAGTCCTGTGAAATGCATTCCCATGAAAAAGATAGCATTACTGTTTGCAAATGTATGTCAGATGGATAGACTTTTAAGAGCTGATTAATACAAGCTGGGGTACTATATGTACATAGCTCTCTACATATACTGTCTTAAGCACATAATTGGGCTATATGAGGAGAGAAGTTGATTTTAACTTAAGTATTCTGCACATTGTAGATATGCAAATTCATTTTATTCCTTTATCAAAATTATCCTGCTTAAACAATTATACATACATTCAACTGTGTTTCATAACTAAATCAGTTATGACATACCCTACTTAACAAATAGCTGATCAAAGCATTGAGACATATTTCAATACACATAATTATGATAGTCATTTGTATGTAATGTTACCTCTCTAATCAAAGTGTTGTTGGAAATTTTATTCTTTTACCCATTGCAAAAATAAGTGTTATCTTGATTTGAACCCTGGATCACCTGTATTCTGTCCCTAAAGTCAGTTCACATATACCTTGTGTCATAGAGATATCTACATAGCAGGTAGATGCTTTCCAGTCAGTACTGTCCAGATTGTCAGCATCTGTGCATTGCCACTAAGAATGTTTGCACTAGAGAATGTTTTACAAATAAAATGTTTCACTTTTTTCCTTAAGTAAGTTTGATTGTACAATGCTCAGCAGTAAGCAAGTGCACTAGGCAGGAACAGGAAAAAGTATATGACTTTCTGATTAAAGGAAGTCATAAATCTGGAGTAATAATTTCTACATTTCTTTCACACAGTATGAATTTGAGCTCAATACATTTCGGTTTCTGCCACAGAAGGAGGTATACATCATGTGCACATCACCCGCTCATTAGTAATAATGGGCAGCAGTGACAAAACCATTTGCACTAATGAAGATTACAGAAATGAAATTGTTCACTCTTTCTTTCAACTGTGAGCTCTGTCTGAGCTCTACTAAGCAGTGCTGTTATAACACAGGCAAAAACATATATAACAATATATTTTCCACACAAAAACACATGCTGCATTTTCACATCTGCTGCAAACATTCCAAGCAGCATGTGGCTTCAGACCCTGCATCCTCTTTCCTGTTTCTTGAAAAGCACTTCATTTAACTCATGTGCTACAGCATTACTTAGATGCAATGAAGAATTTCTTCTATTACTGCTGTTCAGAGTGATGTAGTAAAGTGCACCTGTGCCACTTTGAAATGTGCTACTGATGACAAGACAAGTTAAATTTCTCAGTTTGTACCTTGAACAGGGAACTCTCATTCATTTCTACAAAACACTGCCACTTAAGAGTGAGCTCTGCCAAAACACTCACAAATAGGGAACACAAAAATAAAAAAGAGACGATTGTCAGTATTAAGAAATGTAGGGTAATAATAATGTAATAATGAAATGGCCGAATTGTAAAGTTTTCAATATCTGAGTGTGGTAGAACCTGATCATATGCTCAGAAAATGCACATTAACTCTTTCAGATTATGTGGATTTGAATACTCATTTCAGTGTAAATAACAATACACACGCATTTGTGTTTCTTATCCTTATTTGCCACCAACATAGGACCAGAAAAATGTTCCTTTCTCATTTGCTTGAGCATGTCTAGATCAATATGATATTGACAAATACTTTACTCTAATAATAGCCACACCATATTATTGTGAGTTTCCCAACACTGCCATCTATTTATTCTCTTTATTTTATTAGCATGTTTCTCTCCTCTTAAATTAATTACAGAAATGCAAGGTCATGTCCATTGATTTGCATCTTTGTTTCAATGTGTAATATGGCTGAGCATTTCAGACACATTTAAGTATATCAGTCTTGTTAAGGTTGTTCTCATAGCTCTCAGACTGCTTACACTTTTTATTTTAGGTTGACTCTAAATGACAAAAACAGTTCAGAGAGAAGAATCACATCAGTATTGCTTGTTGTTATATTCAGTCTAGCCAGTCACACTTGCAAGCCATTAGCAACTAACAATTGTCATTGCTCTTCACTGCAGTTCTAGGGTGTGTGCATGCAAATGTGTAGCTACTTACACCATGTTTACATCCCCTGAACCAAGTGATTTTTTTTTGTTTTTCAGGAATGCTAATGATTTCACACCTCATTTGCATCTTCACAGTGCACAAGAGGCTGAAGCTACACTGCATAAAAGTAATGGTGTAGCTATGGAAGTGGAAAGAGGGGAGACTGGATAGAGACAGGGCATCACTGCTAGTTACTTGGAGGAGATTGTTCTTCAAACTACTGTACTATTTCATAAGGTATGTTTGTCCTCTTCTAAACTGCTGTCATGTTCATATTTTGAATGTATTTCAATATGCAATAAAGAAGACGTTTGATATATATGCAGTTTTAAAAATTCATTGCTGGTATACTGCACATTTATTAGTTCTTGCTGTGGTTTTCAAGTTAGTATGGTTAAATCATAGCATTATGTTATCATTTGCCAATGGAATTTCACCAGGTATTGCAGACAAATGTACTGTGTTTATCATCTACTTCAAGAGGTTGTGCATGTGTAACTAATGGAGGCAATGGCCCATGGGGACCTCCACAATAGTGGAGAGACCAATGGAAATTGTTTGAGCAGTTAGACTTTGCATTTTTGCCTAATGACAATCCTGCCATCAAGCAAACATATACACAACTGCTGCTGTCATTGCAAACATGTTAACAGAATGTATTAATGTTTCTTTTTTAATGGGGGCTCCCTTAGCTTGTGTATAGTCTTAAATGAGTATTATGTGTTCAATTGTTTTGTTCTGAGGATGGGTGCACTGATTTGGTTTGAGGAGAATGTTTTCTGTGTGCTACAAGTGTTTTTTTCCTTCTCTTTTATATCATTCTTATGGCTCCCAGATCATCTGTTCTATGAAATCCACCATTCAGTGAGACATCATTGAAGCTTTACACTGCTATTAACGTTTCCTGCCTGACAGAGGCAGCGATGATATGTCAGCCAGAAAAAGCATATGGGAGCTGGTGATCACTGACATAAACGCAGTGGGAGGACATGCCAGAAATTATAATCAGATGTGACACCATGCCACAGATATGATTACAGCCACACACAAGGGGCAGATACAGTAGCATGAGAACAGATAGCTACAGAGAGGGGGTCCTGCTAAAGAACCACCACTGACTGAAAATGAGCATTTCCTGCCACTATTAGAGATGCAGACAGTTCATCAGAGGGTTCCCACAGGCTCCTTGATGTTGGTGCTGATGTGGACAACAGGCCAAGTGGGTCATAAAAAATCCCAGGTATGCAATATATAAAGCACATGATGCCATCTAGACATCTTTATGTGTTACTACTTCTTCATCTGAAAACATAAAAACTTGTGTCTTACAAGAGAGAAGAGTCCAACAGAGATTTGTTGGGGGGATGGTCAGTCTGATTAATTCTGAAAATTTTCCTAAGAGGAAGATAGGCAGAACATTATTCTCTTCTTCTTGTGTCATTTGTGTTATGATGCTTATTAGCATTCTTTCCACTTTCTTCCCCTTCTACCAGTGATATCAGAATTACCATATGAAAGACCACCTGCACATAGTAAGCACAAACTTTCTTTAGTAATAACCATTACTTAGATGTAAGTCTGGGGAGATATTGGCCTACCTTACTCATATTCTCAAACTTTCATTGTTTGTTTTTCTTATCCATTGTACCCATAATATTGTTTTCCTCTGTAATATTGTTAATTTGTCTCTATTTGTATGTATTTGTATGTCTGTTTGGGGCTTTTCCCCTCGGGTCTCCACTGAAAAAGGGTAATTTTTACCCAGCTGGACCAACCCGGTTAACAAATGCAAATAAATAAATAATAAAATGTCTGAAATTGTTTAACATGAATGTGTAGAACCAAGTTTGGATCATTTCCACTCACTTTTTCTCTCCTGCTTGTGTTTATTGATTATTATCACAGGTGTTCTTGAAAGTAGCAATGTAGAACTTGTACCATCTGATGTCAGAGTATCGGTAGACTCTTATGATGATGGCAGTGATATAGAGGCACAGTCAAGGGGTGCAGAGGTTCAGGCTGACATTGAGGTTGTAGCTCACACATCCACTGGCCTTATTTTGGACACAGTCAGTATGTCTACACATACCCATTCCACTGAGCCCTCAGATATAAGAAAGGTTGAGGGTGACACAGTTGATCCAGGCAGTGTGATCACTCTGGTTGCAGAGCTGATTGAGTCGGCACATAGGTATCATGAGGGCATGGTACCACACAGGAGGGTTGCTAGAGGTACTCATAGGACTCCTACTATCCATGCCCATCCTGATGCTGTTATGTCATTACATATGTATAGGGCCATCATGGAAGCACAGACACATTCCATAAGGCCCTAAGAAGAAATTGTGTGAGTCTTTTATGTAGCACATTCTGTTGTGTGTGACTTCTTATCTGTGGGGGTTGACTCATTGGATAGGATGAGTGACACACTGTATCAGTCTGTGCCTGTTGTAGAATATCTGCTGGGAAAGAGCTGGCATACACATGCACGTACAACTGCAACATCATCTGATGTTAGTTGATGTGGCCATGCCAGATCCCACTCCTGTAGTGGCACAACTTCCACAGCTCTGTCAGTGATTGAGGTGTCCACACCCATTCATGGTAGGCCACAGGGTCATGGTCCTGGACGTAGTCATGAAAAGAGCTCTTCCAGCAGACATTATTCTCACTGAAGTAGCACCCTCACTTCAAACTGGGGGTGTAGAAGTGGCAGTGCAACTCCTAGCAGAGGAAATTCAGGTGCACATGAGAGATGAAACTCAACTGACAACATGCCCATCTCACACCTGTCAGACATTTTAGGACATAGTGTTAGCATAAAACTTGATTGTGTTCATGCAGACACACACACACACACACACACACACACACACAGACATTTCACAATAACTGCCCATATCAACCCACACACATGCAGGCTAAGAAAACCTTAATATTGATTGGGATATACCTCCTGTTACTTGATATATCCTACTACTTTGGTTTCAGCCTTGGCCTATTGCCCCCCACCTACCCTGTGCAAATGATGATGCCCTTTGTTCATTTGTGTTTGACTTAGGGTTGCATATATGTCTGATGCACAGAGTGGATAGCTAAGATTGTCTTTCTTAGTATGTTGATTATATACATATTTAGTACATAACACAATATTGGATGTTTCTGTAAATACTCATCTCTAGAGGCATTTTTCATTTAGTATTGTATGTTATGCATTCAAACCAGTGATGCTGCATTCCTGCTTATTGCTGTACTTGTGAAACTGCTAATACAATTGTCCTGTTGACTGTTTTGTGTACAGTGGGTAAGTGACCAGTGAGTGACTGGTTTGATGCCAGTTATTGTGTACAATGCATAACTGTATTGCAGATATAATTCCTATAAGCCAAGAATGCCATTGGTGGATACCTCACACAGATTATAATTGAGTACATTTATGACTGACAGTAGGCAGGTAGTTTATCTTCTTACACATTTGTTCATATAATACATGTTCCACATTTACCTTGACATTACTGCAACTATGAATCATGTGCTTTGGGGCTGTCTCTGTCTGATGATATCCATACACAGACATTACATGGGTAAGTAACATTTCTGTACATCAAATGGCATTTGCATGTGCTTAAGTTGTTATGTGCATTCCTTTACTGATGTGTGTGTGTGTGTGTGTGTGTGTGTGTGTGTGTGTGTGTGTGTGTGTGTGTGTGTGTGTGTGTGTGTGTGTGTGTGTGTGTGTGTGTTTTTGTGTGTGTGCTATAATTTGCCTCTTATTTGCTGAGTATGCACACTAACCTTTGAGCCTTAGGTGGTGAGTTCATGCTATCCTTTGTCTCTAAGCCAGGGCAAGGACATTTTGTGCATGCCTACATCTGCTGCTACCTCTGTAGCTGGAGGTTCTCCCTCAGAATCATCTTCTGTATGTGCTGGAGGTGCTGCCCCTGCCTGTGGTCCAGGAATGTGTCGTCATGACCCTTGCTATCCTTGTGACAGCTGTTTCCTCAAGATAATATTGTGCAAAATTGCACAGTCAGAACTTCTGTGCAGGTACCTGGGTTGTACTGCAGGGCACCCCCTGATTTATTTAGACAGTGGAACCGTGACTTAAGCATGCCAAACCATGCTCTATGATGTTTCTAATTTGAGCATGGGCAATGTTGTATCCTTCTTCTCTGGGTGTGAGTGCATTTCTGATGGTTGTCACGAGCCATGGTTCCAGGGACTAACCTGCATCACCCAGTGGATGGCCTTGTGGAACATCAACCCTAGCAAATCTTGTGTAAAACTGTGAGGTGTGCCACGTAAGTGAGACATAATAACTGCCTGAGATGGGAATGATACCTCAGGTATTACAGAAACCTGCATTGTTCTTGCTGTCTCCTCTGGGGTGCACGAAAAATAAATGTAGTCCCTGTTGTATGTTCTAGCATGGCATTGAGACACTGGTGAAATATTTTGAAGGCACAGGCCTGTGACACCTTAGTATATCCCCGCGGGTCTCTGTAATGAACCAGTAGCTATTATTCTTAATGCTACACAAACCTTAGTTTCCTCTGGTATAGGTTCTCTTCAATTTCCCCTGTGTCTGAGGTGAGGGCAGCAATAGTTGCAGAGTTCCTGTAGTGTTCCCCTAGCAATCCTGTATCACTCTATTATTTCAATATCATGCAATCACATGGGCACTGATCAGCCTTTTTGCTCCATGGATAAGTCTATCAGCATCATCAGCAGCATAGATGTCAGCCTGTTGCACCTACACATGCAACAGAGCAGCAGCTGCCCCTAACACTGCTTTTCTTTTTCTAAGTATGATGATGGCTGTATTCCAGTAGGTTTTGGTGATCATGGCAAAAGGCTACACCATCTCTATATCGCTCCTTTACAGCTTTCTGAATTGTTCCATCATATTAGATTGGATCCTTATCATGTAATTCAGCTGATTATGCACTTTCACTAGCATATTCTGCTGATTACCTTTGTTTGGCAGATCTGCACAACATGTAGAGATGTTTAATGAATACAAAATGTTACACTATCCTGTGCATGTTGTGCTGCGATGTGCACATGATAACAGAGTAGAAATTACCCATTCATGAATTGTAAGGATTGTAAGGAAAATATGAATGACAAAAATAGAAAAGAAAGTGTTCAAGAAAACACAGCTGAAATAGAAGAAAATGTTATTGAAGGCGTGAAAGAAATTGAAAATGAAGTGACAGGTACTGGCATGGAGGGAGAGGAGGAGCAAAATGTAGAGAAAATAAAACAAGCAGAAAAGAATTGTTTGTGTATCAGAAGATAGGGTGAAGTAAGTGATGAAAATGATGAAGAAAAATGGAAAAAAGTGAAAGGAATGAATTCAATAAGAAATAGTGTAAAAATTAGGAAAAGAAGGTATGTGATAAAAAGATTAAATGAGTGAGAAAAGAGATAACAGGTAATGGGAGCATATCAGTAAATGTAAATGGCATGGTTAATGATGTAAAAGTAGTAATGGTATATCAATTGTGTGAGAAAAAGAAAGTAGATAAGGCCAGATTCATAAATGGTGTCATTAACTGTAACTGCTTAAGCACCATGTTCAATAATAGTCTCGCATCAGGCTTTGTGCCCACTGAATGGCGCACAGCAACAGTTATCCCACTCCACAAAGGGGGAGCCACCACTGATTCCAGGAACTATCGACTTATTAGCCTGACGAGCCTGGTCTGCAAGGCCATGGAACGTATCATCATGGAACTCATAAACAAAGACATTGGTAACCTCCAAATTCTGGATCCCACCCAGTTCAGGTTTGTGAAAGGCAGATTATGCCTCCTGAACCTGATTGACTTCTTTGAAGCAGTCACCAAAGCCATAGATGAGGGTAAGGTGGTTCACACAGCCTATCTTGACCTCGCCAAGGCTTTCGACACCATCCCCCATTCTGGAATTATAGCTAAACTCACTAAACTAGGTATAAATCCCTATGTCACAAGATGGGTTGCCAACTGGCTCACTAACAGAACCCACACTGTAAAAGTTGCAAACTCCAAATCTGACCTCAAAGCAGTGACAAGCGGAGTACCACAGGGTTCCATCCTGGGACCTCTCCTGTTTGGTATCTACTTCTCTGAAGTACAGGCTAACACAGAAGGCCTCTGGTTAATGAAGTTCGCAGATGACTGCAAACTAGGAGCCATAGTCAAGTCCCCAAATGATGTAGACATCCTACAGAAGGGCCTCACTGAGACAGATGCCTGATGTCAGAGCCATGGCCTCAAGCTCAATGCCAAAAAGTGCAGTGTCATCCTCTTTGGTAAAAACTCTGTACCCATGAACTACCACATAAGCAGCAATCTACTTAACACCGAATGCGTGATAAGAGACCTTGGGACCCAGGTGGACAGTAGTCTCTCCTATGATAGTCACATTGCCACAGTAGTCAGGAAGTCCTTCTACGTGGCACACCTCATCATAAAAGGGTTCTTATCCAGGAAAAAAGAGGTCATTGTCCCCCTCTACTTGACACTCATTAGACCCATTATAGAGTACAACACCCCATTTTGGAATGTACTTCACAAGACATCTGCAGCAGCTGGAAAGGCCACAGAAGTACCTCACAAAGAGGATTACTGGCCTCAAACAAATGCCCTATACTGACCGCCACAAAAAACTCCAGCTTTACTCCGTAGCATATCGCCTACTCCGAGGTGATCTCTGCCTAACATATAAAGCTATGTCAAACCCAGAGCTGTTGGACATGCTACACCTAAAGAAATCCAAATCCCTCCAAGCTACATGCTCTAGGGACCTAAACCTTGTCACCACAATAGACAGGACATGCTGGAGGGATAGATTCCTGTCCCAGAGACTTCCCATACTCTGAAACAGGCTACCCATCTATGTCAAGCAAAGTTCTTCATTAGCACTCTTCAATAAAAATCTTGATGAGTGGATAGGAAATAGGAAATACACCCTGGGGATCACTTCTGTGTCTCTGCTCGATAGTGGCAAAGGAAAATAACTTTCTTGGGTGGCATAAGCCAGGGAACCTTGTTGGCTAGGCTTACGTAGGCCCTTGAGCTGATAGCCTAGTACCTACATATGAACCTATGAACCTATACTAAGTATATACCTTTCAGAGTGAATAACTCCCACCTTCTTCCTCCTAATTGTAGTTTTCCTAATGATTTTCTTGAAACCTTAAATATTGAGGGGGATTCATAAAGGTTGCCACAAAGTGAAGGCTTTCTGTGCACTTAGAATAATGTTTCTGAGTGAATAGACAGCACACAAAATGTGGTAGGGATGTTCTCTAATGCAGATCATGTACACTTAGTGTAAGTGTTCATGAATCTGGACCTACAAAGGAAAACCAGTAAGAATTATAATAATGTATGCACATAAAGACAGAAAGCAAAAGGAAGAGTTATTTGAAATGTTAAAAATATATATTTTTATTAATATTTTTATTTATTTATTTATTTTATTTTACATTTGTTAACCGGGAGAGTCCGACTGGATACATGTCCATTTTCAGCGGAGGCCCGGGGAGAAAAGCTCCAGGTACATAACAGACATATGAACATTGTTAATGCAAAAAAGGAAGATAGTTGAGTTCTAAATACAATATAAAGATACATCACATCTTGGGGAAAAAAATAACAGCAGCATATAAAAAAACATAGGTCAGTTACAAAGGCGCCTTTTTAAAAAGCGGTTAAGGATAGTGAGGTAAGAGAAGGGTAAATGGTAGTGGTTAATCAGGTTTGGAACAGGGACATTGCCAGAAAGTATTGAGATGGGGTTTAAGCTTTTTTTTGAATTGTAGGAGTGAAGGTTCTGAGGTGAGCATGGTCGGTAGGGAGTTCCACATTTTACCTACAAAGTTTGAGAATAGAGAATCCCCAGCAGAATTATTGGCTTTGGTAGTTTGAGCTAAGATCTTATTGGAGGAGCGTAAAGATTGCAGGTTAATATAGGGGCGAATGATGTTTTTCAGAGCTGGTGTTTTCTCTGGGTGATACAGTATCTGGTGAGCCGTTCTGAGTTGGTTGAAATGGAGTTGGCTGGAAAACTCTAACCACCCTAGTTGCTTCAAGTTAGTACAGTGGTGCGTTCTAAAGGTGGAATTTGTGGCAAATCTAGCTATCTGATTGTAACAAGAAGCAAGTTTGTTAAGGGTTGTCTTGTTTAGGTTTGTAAAGAGGGGGGAAGCATAGAAAAGAGTTGATAGTAGGTGTGTGCTGGCAATTGTAATTTTAGCGTGAGGAGTGAGAAAGTGTTTTACTTTATAGAGAGAGCCAAGCTTTTTATTGACGGTTTTGATGGTTAGATTGAAATGGGTGTCAAATTTAAGGGAGTTATCAATGGTAACACCTAATAGCTTTGTGTGAGCTTCTGGTGATATAGTGATTCCATTGGAGGATGTAATAGAGAAGGTGGGGGGAAGAGTCTTGTTAGTGGGTGAGAAAGTAAGTAGTTTTGTTTTGTTGGGGTTGAGAACTAGTTGACGACTTGAGAACCATTTTTCTATTAGGTTGAAAGTGTCTTGGGTTAAAGCAGTGAGGTCTGCCAGGTTGGAGGCAGTGCTGATGATAGTCGAATCATCTGCATATTGAATGCATGTGGCATGGGGGGTGATTGGACATTGTGATGTTAGGAGATTTTAATTGCAATATAAGAAAACAAAACGGGAAAAATACAAGTGATATTGTAACGTTCAGATAATAATAGGGCAAATAAAAACAGGGAAAGAAAAATATTTTACATATAAAATAAATAATGCAAAGACAGAGATAGATTTTATTATGTATTCAGATACTGTGAAAGAAAGAGAAGGAGGAAAAAATAAAAGCAAAATGTTCAGGTCATGAAGGTATATGGACAGTGGTTGGGAGGAATGAAAAAGTAATTAGAATAGGAAAAGGACTTAAAAAGTTGAATGGAATATATCTGAAAGAGTTATTTGAAGAGGAAACAAAGATTATATGGGAAGAACATAAGATAAGATTTCATATGATAATCGGTCTAATTTGTGGTTAGAATATAAAAGAAAAATTAAAGAGGTGTATATAGAAATAGAGAAAAAGCATTTAGAAAAAGCAAAGAAAAAATATAAAAAATAATGAGAAATGTTAGAAAATATAGAAATAAATAATGAAGTATATATAGAGATGGAAAGGGAATTATACAAAGAAAACAAAAAAAGGATGCAGAATATACTAAATATAGATAATATAAAACTAGAATATACTAAAACGAGAAGAATTACTAGTGAAAGGCAAGAAGAAAGAAATAATTACCTTTGAGCAAAAAAAGTTAAAAAATAGAATATGGTGATATAGAGTATTAAGTAAGATAAGGATAAGAAAATAATAAATCAACATGAAATAGAAAGGAGTGGCACAGTGGTGCAGCAGATAGTGTTGTTGTCTTACTGCAAGAGGTTTCTTGTTTCGATTCTTGTCTGTGGTACCTTCTGTGCGGAGTCTGCATGTCCTCTTTATCTTCTTGTGTTTTTTTTCCCCACATGTGGAAGAACTACTATTACAGGGCTAGCCACCTAGTGGTGTAATCCTTTACTGTAGATGATTGTCACTGTTGAAGTGACAATCTGGCCCCGTATGCAAAATGAGAAAAAGACGTTGTGGATGGATAGAGTTATTTAAGTGAAACAATTTAGGATAACAGAATCTATAAGAGAAGAAAATGAAAATTAGAAAATTTGAATGCTGACCCCATATGCAAAAATAGAAAAAATGGGTTGCGGATGGATAGAGATAGAAAAATAAGTGATAAAAATATTTAAGTGAAACAAATTTGGAGACTAAAATCTATAAGAGAAGAAAATGAAAATTAGAAAATTTGAATGAGAAAAAAAAATGATTGTTGATTTAAGATAAAAAGTCTTACTACATCAAAATGCTAACAAATCATGCAAAAAACCCCAAACAAGTTTGGAACTCTATCAACTCCCTTCTTAGACCAGGTACTAAAAACAATCGCTGCCCCGACACTAGCAAATCTGACCTTGAAATTGCCTCACTATTCAATACCTTCTTCACCACTTCTATTGCTGAGCTAACCAAGACCTTTACCAACAACAACCCTCAACCCCACCCCACCCAAACATCCTCTCCCTCCTCTCTCCCCCTACTTTCGAACACAAACCCATCTCCACCTACCTAATAAAGAAAGTACTCTCTAAACTAAAGCCTTGCTCCAATGCCCCCGACAACATTCCCTCCTCCTTCTTAAAAATAGCCTCCAATGGTATTGCTCTCCCTATTAGCATCCTGATCAATAGATCCCTACTTGAATCCTATGTACCCAAACTATGGCACTCTGCATATATTCTTCCACTTCACAAGGGTGGCAAAAACTGTAAAGTCTCGAATTTCCACCCCATAGCCATCCTTTCCCCTCTGTCTAAACTCCTTGAAAAATGCATCCACCTTCAGCTCTTGCCATTCCTTACCAAACACCAGCTACTCTCTCTCCTACCCAACACGGCTTCCACCCAGGACATAGTACCAACACTACCCTTCTCTCCTGCTTACATACTGTCAATTTAGCTCATGACTCTGGTAATTTAGTATCCTCAGTTCTGCTGGACTTATCTAAAGCTTTTGATACCATCTCCCACAACCACCTTCTAAATCATCTGTCTAATCTCAATCTCTCCCACAAAACTCTCTCCTGGTACTCCAGCTATCTTTCCGGCAGGTCCCAGGCTGTCAAATGGGGCCAGGGCACCTCCACCTTCCATCCTACCCCCACTGGAGTACCCCAAGTATCCATATTTGGTCCAGTTCTGTTCAACATCTTTATTAACGACTTTCACAAGGCCATACCCAATACTAAAATTGTGCAATATGCAGACGATCTCTCATCATAAAAGGGTTCTCATCCAGGAAAAAAGAGGTCATTGTTCCCCTCTACTCATCACTCATTAGACCCATTATAGAGTACAATGCCCATCTTGGAATGTACCTCACAAGACATCTGCAGCAGCTGGAATGGCCACAGAGGTACCTCACAAAGAGGATTACTGGACTCAAACAACTGCCCTACACTGACCACCTCAAAAAACTCAAGCTTTACTCCATAGCATATTGCCTACTCAGAGATGATCTCTGCCTAACATATAAAGCTATGTCAAATCCAGAGCTTTTGGACATGCTACACCTAAAGAAATCCCAATCCCTCTGAGCTACATGCTCTAGGGACCTAAACCTTGTCACCACAATAAACAGGACATGCTGGAGGGATAGATTCCTATCCCAGAGACTTCCCATACTCTGGAACAGGCTACCCATCTATGTCAAGCAAAGTTCTTCATTAGCACTCGTCAAGAAAAATCTTGATGAGTGGATGGGAAATAGGAAATACACCTTGGGGATCACTTCTGTGCCTCTGCTCGTCAGTGGCACAGGAAAATAACATTCTTGGGTGGCGTAAGCCAGGGAACCTTGTTGGCTAGGCTTGCGTAGGCCCTTGGGCCAATAGCCTAGTACCTACCTATGAACCTATGAACCTATGAACGATTCTACTTTGATCTGCTGCGCCTCCAACTTAACAGATCTCCAACTACTGACACAAACTGCCTTTTCAACTACCGAAAACTGGATGCTCCAAAATCACCTCTCATTAAATGCTAACAAAACTAAACTCCTTCTATTCTCTCCTTCTAAGTCCTCCCCTATTGATAAAAATTAATTCCAAATAACCAGACATAACAACTCCATTTTAGAGGTCATTCCCTCTGCCAAACTTCTTGGTGTAACCATTGATGAACACCTAACATTTTTTACTCACGTCCAGCTAAACATAAAGAAAACCCACATAAAACATGGCCTACTTTATAGAAACAACCACTTCCTTTCTCCTGCTACCAGACTAACTCTCGCCACTACTTATCTCCTTCCCTCTCTGCTGTATGGCGCCCCTCTGCTTACTAATTTATCCTCCTCACTATCCTCCAAACTAGAAGCATGTTACAATAAAATCTCCAGATTTGCTACCAAAGCCAAATCTTCCTCTCATCACTGTTCCTCCCTTCACTCATTAAACTGGCTTGAACTCCATAACCAACTTGACTTTCTCCAAATCACGACTGCCCATAGACTACTATTCCAACCTACCAAGTGCCCTGCACTATCCAATATCCTACAACCATATACTCCCCATAGAACACTTAGATCTACCCACCAAAACCTAATCACCATCCACAAACCCAAGCGCCCAGCTGGTCACCTTCTGCTTTCCTTCACCTTAGCCAAAAAATGGAATGCTCTTCTCTCCACTCTTAGGACCTACGACAACCTCGAAAACTTTAAAACTCTTCTTCATTCTCACCTTTACTCAAACAGGAAATGCAACTGTACTCTTCACCCTATACCTCTCAAGGTCTCCTCCACTTTTACTCCTGGTTAACCTCTCACCTAGCTAACCTTGCTCATTTGTATTTTGTATAAATAACTATACTGTAAAATCTAGCCACAAGGCCATTTGCCTGTCTTTTACACCAAAACACAATTGTAATTGTTTGTTTCTTTATGAATGCTGCCTGTTTATTTGTTAATAATGCAAAGTTTCTTAGTAATTATTCATGTAAATATGTATTGTTGGAGCTTTTTTCCCTGGGCCTCCACTGAAAACGGGCTCCCCGAGCCCAGTAGACCTCCCCGGTCATCAAACTGGAATAAATAAATAAATGACGTATTATATTAACTAAAACATTGCCAAAAATCACTTGAAATCAATCTTAGCATGGATTTTACAAAGGTAGATGAGGGCGGCCACGGTGGTGCAGTGGTTAGCATTGCCACCTCATAGTAAGAAGTTCTTTGGTTCAATTCTTGACTGGGGTGCCTTCTGTAAGGAGTCTGCATGTCCTCTCTGTGGTCGCGTGGGTTTCCTTCGGGTGCTCCGGTTTCCTCCCAAAGACATGTTGCAGGTGGATTGGACACTCTAAATTGGCCCTAGGAGAGAGTGTGTGCCTTCTGTTGAAGGTTGGGCTGGCAACTCAATGCCATAAAACTCCACTGCCAATCATGAACAGACAAGGTGATCTGCTGTGGCGACTTCTAACCGGGAAAAGCCAGAAGAAGAATATAAAGTGTTACTAACTTAATTAGTTTTTATTCACCAGTAGTGTATGCTTTGGACTTAATTCTGCCTTTCACTATATCCATTTTAAACTTGGCAAATGTATTTGACTCTGAGTCACATTCTGCAATAGTTTATACAGTAAATTCATTGGGTGGTTAATCCATATCTAGTTAAATGAGTGGGCTTAAGACTGGAACAATGAGTAAGATGTTTTGTATTATCAAACCTATTCTGAAGTTATTCACATCTAGACATATGGATGCATTAATACCATTTTATAAAACATTGATAAGACTTCTGACTGACCATTGCTGTTACTTGCGGTATTATTCTATTTCAGAGTTAAATAAAGTAGAACTTATTCAAATATATTTTAACAAGCAAAAACATCATCATAGAATCAAACACTTATGCAACTAAAATCATACTCAAATCATACTCAATCTACAAGTTACTCAGAGATGACCTAATATGCCACATGAATGTTTAAATGATAAGATGGTATCAATAAATGTGCATTTGGTAGAGCACATATGCCAAGACAAGAGGTAAAATACTAGTTAAGAAAATTGACATCTTTCATGCTAAAATTAAGGACATTTTTTCCAAATAAGGGTAGAGAGGTATAAAACATTTTACTTCCTGGGACAAAATCTTCTAATTCACTGTAATAATTTAAAATTAGGATCAATTTGTATTTTTCTGATTTGATTACTTGGTCATGGCATCTGAAAGTATGCCCTTACATGGCATCCACTGAGGCCCTGAGCTCAAAAAAATACATTGCAACAGTGTCACATTCACTAAAGTATTATTTTCAACATGTTTTGACAAAAAAATTAGCAAATGTTGCACATTCGTATTAATGTATTTATATAACAATATACATGATATATCCCTTATCTTGTTCACAAGGCCATGACTAGTGGAATTTTACTTAAATCATGTCATTCTTGCAAGGATAAATATGCCTGCATTTTAACTAAGAAATTTGTCTGAAAAACTGCTATTATGTAGTAGGACAAAATGCTAACATTTGCATTTTGTACAGATAAAGGCAAAGTAATCTGAACTGCATGAATAAATTTAATTTTAAGGCAACAAGATATGCAACTATAAATAAATATTGTGTAAGAAAAATCTTCATTTTTTACATTACAGCTCTTGACTCACATCTGAGACTCACTCGAGTCTTTTCAAATCACCAGCAATTTGTCTATAAAAAATGAGAAAAAAAAAAAACACTAGAGTGCTCTCCAACAACTTAAGCAGACATAAAAACATCTATTGTCCCTTTCTAAGACCAATCTAAGCACTAATCAATCACCTCCAAGAAAAAAAAAACATGGAAAATATAATAGTGACGTAATTAGCCATATCTGGTACAACATATACACCTAAGCAAAATAACAAAAAAAAAATGTTTCCTCCAGCTATACTGTGACACTTTTTAGTTAACTACATTAAATAAAATGAGTGGCATAAAATAAATAAATATATTTTTTAATTTGTTTCAGTTGTTTCCATCACCTCTCCAAGGCTTGTGTCCAGTTGTTTAGATACTAAAAACATGCTTTGTAGCACAAGAATGGAGGACTACAATGGTTATCCTGCTTCACAAGGGTGGACCATCAACCAACCCACCACAGAAACTACAGACCTATTAATCTGTCTAGTCTAATATGCAAAGCAATGGAACAAATTATCATGGAAATAATCAACAAAGACAGAGGCCATCTTCAGACACTATATCCAAGCCAGTTTGGCTTGGTCAAGGGAAGGTCATCTTACTAAAACCAATGGACTTCTTTGAGAAGGTCACCAAAGCAATGGATGAGGAGAAAAGGGTGCATACGACTTACCTGGACCTGCTAAGGCATTCAGTACAATACCCCACTTGGTTATAGTTAACAAACTCACTAAACTGGGCATAAACCCCTACACAACCCACTGGGTTGCCAGCTAGCTCACAAACAGAACCCAGGAAGTCAGGAATGGTCATAGTACCTCCACTAAGAGATTGGTCACCAGTGTGGTACCTTAGGGCTTTCTGCTAGGACTGCTCCTATTTGGCATCTACTTCTCAGAGGTAAAGGCTAATGTTAAGGACCTTTGGCACACTAGTTTTGCAGATGACTGCAAATTGAGAGTCATCATAGATTCCCTCATGACACAATCATCTTACAAGAGGATCTAACACAAACAAATGACTTGTGCCAAAGTCACGGATTAAAACTCTATGCCATGAAATGCATTATAGTACCTTTTGGGAAACCTGTCACCCAGGCTAGTTACTCCATTGATAAGACACCCCTAAGACTTGACCAGATAGTCATGGATCTGTGAACATATGTAGAGAGTAATCTGGCCTTTGACCAACATTGGCCAAGGAAGTAAGAAAGTTATTCTATGTCATGCAACGTATAAGCTAGTGCATGGCATCCAGGTCCAAGGAAGTCATAGTTACACTTTTAGTTGGTCCTTATTAGACCCATCATTGAGTATAATGCCCTCTTTGGCATGTACCTGAGCAGACATATGCAATGGTTGGAACACCCACAAAGATTCTTAACCAGGAGAAGCCAGGGTACAAGCACATTGTCTTATACAGATTGCCTTAAAGCCCTGTCTCTATACTCTGTCTCCTATAAGTTACTGAGAGGTGATCTATGTCTGGCATGGATCTAGGAAAGTTGATCGACAGACTGTTTCACCAAAAGTGAAACGGGCTGTCACAGTTTCGCAAAAGCACTTTTTATCGAAAAAAGTGCTTTCGCAAAACTTTCATAAAAGTACAGGGAATCGGGGGGGAAGTGGTAGTTGGTGAGATTGGACTACAGGGGGGATAAGGGAATATTCCCTTTTCCCCACTGTAGTGCAATCTCGGAGTGAGAATATAAATGTAGGGAGGTGGGGGGGGCAGAGCCCCCCACCGGTCTATATTATAACACTGAATCTTACAAAGATCGAATGTTATAATATCGAACCCGTAATGTCGAACTCTGAAAACAGCGAATGTGCAGGACACCAAATTCTTTCCCAGGGAAAGAATTCGGTGGGCCATCGTTGTGGCTTCGCTGTTTTTAGCGTTCGATATGTTGCAGCATTACGGTTCAGGTTCAGGTAAGTGTGTGATTGTGTGTAGGTTAGGGGCGGGTTAGGTGAGTTAGGGTTAGGGAACGGGTCAGGTAAGTGTGCGTTTGTGTGGACATTAGGGTTAGGGCGTGGGTCAGGTAAGTGTGCGATTGTGTGTAGGTTAGGGTTAGGGGGCAGGTTAGGTGAGTTAGGGTTAGGGCATGGGTCAGGTAAGTGTACGGTTGTGTGTAGGTTAGGGTTAGGAAGCGGGTTAGGTGAGTTAGGGTTAGGGCGCGAGTGAGGTGAGTGTGTGATAGCGACGGATCTTAGGGTTAGGGTCGGGTTAAGGTAAGTGGATAGCTAGTAGTGTATGTAAAGTTTAGTTTAGGTTTAGGTGTAGGATTTTAAGTGTATGTGTGTGGATTGCTGTTTTTTTGTGTGTGTTTGTGTTGTGTGTATGTTTCTTGGAATAGCGATTTTTTTCCATGGGAAAAAAAATCGCTATTCTGACTGTTTGATGTTTGTGGATTTCGGTATTTAGGGTTCAATATTATAACATTCGATCTTTGTAGATTTCGATGTTATAATATAGACCCATCCCCACATGGGGGGTGCAGGGGGTGAAGCCCCCCTGCGTAAACATGGTGTGTGTGTTTTTTGTTTTGTTTTGTGTGTGTGTGTGTGTGTGTGTGTGTGTGTGTGTGTGTGTGTGTGTGTGTGTGTGTGCGCATGTGTGTGCGCGTGTGTGTGCGTGTGTGTATGTTTTACCTTCCATTGTTTACCGAAACTGCTTTTTCGGTGAAAGCAGTTTCGGTAAATGGTGTTCGGTAGGGTTTGATTCAGACAGTTGGTCTGTCGATCAACTGTCCTAGATCCATCTGGCATACAAGGCATCCACAGATCCAGCTCTGATGGACTTTTTGCACATCCACAAAATGAACTGCATAAGAAACACTAGAATGAAGAATTTAAATTTTGCTTGTATCATAAATAAGACATGTTGGCAAGGTAGATATGTTTTTCAGAGGATCCCTATACTCTAGAACAGGCTCCCCATCCATGTGAAGCAGAGTCCATTCCTAACCCTTTTTATGCATAATTTTGACCAATGGATAAGACATCAGAAATTCATGCCTGATCTGGCCCCCATGTCTCTGATAGACAGAGGCAAACAGTAATGCCCGAACTAACATACCTTCCATATAACCTCTTAATAAATGCCCATGATACACGGGGACACAATTGGGTTGGATTGCATGTCAAGGCTTATAAAGGCCCTGGTGGTCATTAACCAAGTGTATATCTATGAACCTAGGGACCTATTCCCCATGCAGGTATTATTACAGAATTAGACAAGCTTAATATAAATACCTACATTGTCCACTGGAATGCATATTGGCTTTCTAAGTCCAAAAATTGTTGTGCCTGCAGGTATGAAACAATGTAGGTCTCCCAGTCTATAGAGGTGTATCTAAAGTCTCCCATGTATAGGGTATTTCATTAAATTTTGATTGTCTGCAGTAGGTCTAGGTATGAGCTATGGGACTGTTGGGACAGAAAGGATGCCCTATACCTTGCTAGGATATGGTATGGGACTTTGTCTATGGTGAATTGCACATGGATAAATTCCAGGGAATTGTCCTGCTTAGGCAATGTAGAGATATGCTTGTTGTTAATATAGATTTGAGCCTCCTCAAACTTTTTTCCCTGTCTGTGCTGATGGTCTAACTGTATGGAAGGCACCAAAGCCTTGCACTTCTGGGGTACTTTCTGTAGCTTTAAACCATGTCTCAGTAACAGCACGGATGTTGATACGCTCCAGAATGAGGAGAGCTTGTAGGGTGTGAAGTTTCTTGTTTAGGCTCCAAGCATTGAACAGTAACACCTTTAGGTTTCTTTGGGTTTTATTTATGTGGCTAGGTTTGTCAATTTGGAATTACCTAAAAAAAGCTCTAAGGGTGTCGATAAAGTTTTAGGCAATATTCAGAAGCCTGGCGGAACACACCTGTCTGAGACACATATTCAGAGAGATCAATAAGGTCTCTCTTCATATAGTCCAGGTGAGTGCATCTCAAATCATTAACACCCACATGGACTACGATAGAATCATACTGGTACCTGTGGTGTAGTGACTTGAGTGCATGTGTAATTTGGCAGATCCTTGTTCAGTTTGGTGCGTGGAGCATCTGTGTGTTGTACAATGGCATTCTCAATGACAAGAGTCCTGTGTAAAGTGTTTGCTTGCCTTATGGGCTTCGATCTTGGGGCTCCACTGGCTGTAGGTGCAGGTGTATGTGTGGCATTTGGTGTTACTTTTGGTGAGTACTTTAGAGATTGCTGAGGATAGGCATTATCATGTATAGGTTTAGGAGGTCTTTGAGGTCTGAGAAGATTGCTTTTTAATGCCTCAGCAAAAGAAGGTACTCTGGAATAGACTGCCCATACATGTCAAGCAGAGTGCCTCCTTGGCCCTCTTCAAAATGAACCTTGATGATTGGATGGGAGATAGTAAATTCACTGCAGGGATCACGTCAGTCACCCTGCTAGACAGTGGTCCAGGGAAGTAAATATTATGGGAAGAAATAGCCAGGGAATTGTTATGGCTAGGTTTGTATAGGCCCTAGGGCCAATAGCCTAGTACCAGCCTATGAAACTATGAACCTATGTGTGTGGTGAACACTATGTGTGATAGATGTAGTGTGTGTTCTTGACAACCTTGTTTGTATGCAACATTTTTTGCCTCCAGTGAAATTGTGTATGTGCATCTCTCACATACTGTGGTTGAATAGTGTCAAAATCCTTAGCCAGGTCAAGATAAATACAGTGCACAGAATGACCAGTGTCCACAGCCCCTAAAACCTTTTCAAAAAGCTTACTGGGTGTGGGAGACAGGACCTTCTCTTCACAAAAACAAACTGATTGGGATCAGATCAATTAAGTTGCCTATGCATGAATTAGTTTTGCTATGATATGTTTCATGGTTTTTGCATATAAGGCTGTAATTAACCAGGTCTGTAGAAGGTCCACCCTTGTGAAGGGGAGTCACAGTGGCTGTTATCCAGGCATCAGGAATAAACTCTGTAGATAGGCTGATGGTGAAGAAGTTATGTAGAAGCTCAGTGCATATTTGCCATTGATGACAATGCAGTCTGATACATTGTCCAGTCCCATGGAAGCATTGTTTTTAATCTTTGATAGGGATTCTAAAACTTGTATCAAAGTAATTTCAGGGAAAACGTACTTCTCAAGGATCATGAGGGCAATAATGTGGGTAGGAGGGGTGAAGTTGACACTACATTTGTCTGCTGATTTAATAGCTATATCCTTGAGGTCAGAGTGGGTGATAATTATTATAGATGAGCTTAATGCATTGTTGGACATTGTTCCTTAATTTTCTGATATAAGTGAATAAAGATTTGAAGTTTTCCTTGAAATCTGTAGCAACCTTAATTTCATAATCTGCTTTACATTTCCGATAGTGTTTTTTTAAGTTTCTTGCTGGCATGTTTCAGTGTAGTCTGTAGGTAGGGAGATGGGGATTTCTTGCAATGCTTCATTATTTTCCTTCTTTTGTTGTGCAGTTTATTAATACTGGAGTTTCACCAGAGAGCTTTATTCCTGAATATACCATGGTATTTAGGGCAGATAGGTACTGACTTTCTTTAGAACTGTTCAGGTGCTGGCAGAAGTCATAGGTGAATGCAGCATCCCTCTCAGGTGGATCCATTTCAAGGGATTGTTGGGAATTTTGTAAAGGTCTTTTACAAGCCAAAGTAGGTTTGCATTGGAGAAGCCCCTAAAGATGGTCTAATTTTGTGGTGGAGTGGTACCACTAGGCCTGACAGAGAAGATGACAGGCTGGGGTAGGTTGTTAAGGACCAGGTCAAGGATATTAGAGCCACTACTGGGTAGTTTTACAATTTGCTCCAGTGCATTATTATTAATGAAGTCTAGGAAACGTTGACCATGACTATTTTCAGAGTTGTAAATATGCCAGTCAGTGCTAGGATACTTGACATCCCCTAGCAATAAGGTATTTGGATTGATATTTAGTGCTTCAGTGGTGTTGAGGTAATTTCTGTGAATTTAGAGTGACACTGATGGGGAACTGTAGCTACCAAGGAAGACAAAATAGTTGGATTTGTCAAGAGTGATTTGAATCTCCATGAGCTTAAGGTCATGGGCAATTTTATGTGAAGTAATGGTGTTTCCAACAAATGCAGATACTCCCCCACAGTTAGCCAAGGGTCAGAAATCATGATAGTTGCTAAACATTGGTATCCATTGCATTGAAGCTATGCCTCTGTAATTACACACCTGTGTGCCCTGTTCAATCACAACCTCACCTCAGGCTTAGTCCCTACCAAATGGCGCACTGCTACAGTCATCCCTCTCCACAAAGGAGGAGCGACTACAGACCCTGGGAACTATCATCCCATTAGCCTGATGAGTCTCATATGCAAAGCTATGGAACACATCATCATGGGCCTAATAAACAAGGATATAGGGAATCTCCAAACTCTGTATCCCATACAGTTTGGTTTTGTGAAGTATAGATCATGCCTGCTCAACATGGTCAACTTCTTTGAGTCAGTCACCAGAGCTGTGGATGAAGGCAAGGTGGTTCATACAGCCTACCTTAATCTTGCCAAGGTCTTTAACACCATTCCCCACTCAGGCATCATAGAATAACGCACTAAGCTAGGCATCAACTCCTATATCACTAGGTGGGTTGCAAACTGGCTCACAAGTAGAACCCACAGTGTGAAAGTTGCTGACTCCAAGTCAGACTGCTGACCAGTCACGAGTGGAGTCCCACAGGGTTCAGTCCTGGGTTCTCTCCTGTTTGGTATCTACTTCTCTGAAGTCCAGGATAACACGAGGGGACACTGGCTGTAGTTCGCAGAAGATTGCAAGTTGGGAGCTATTATTACCTCCCCAAGTGATGTTGACATCCTACAGAAAGGCCTCACTGAGACCAACGACTGGTGTCAGAACCATGGCCTTAAGCTCAATGCCAAAAAAGGTGTCATCATCCCCTTAGGGAAAAACCCAGTTCCCATGAATTACCACATCAATGATAGTCCACTGAACACAGAAGGCATTATAAGAGATCTGGGAACACAGGTTGACAGCAATCTCCTTTTGACCACCACACTGCCACTGTTGTCAGAAAGTCCTTCTATGTGGCACATCTCATTACTAAGGGTTTTGCATCCAGGAAGAAAGAGGTCATTGTCTCCCTCTACACTTCCCTCATTAGGCCAATCATTGAGTACAATGCCCCATTTGGCATGTACCTCACTAAACACCTGCAACAACTGGAGAGGCTGCAAAAGTACCTCACAAAGAGGATCCTAGGCCTTAAACATTTGTCCTATATGGACAGACCCAAAAACTCCAACTATTCTCTGTCTCATATCGTCTACTTAGAGGCGATCTCTGCTTGACTTACGAAGCCATGTCTGACCCAGCTCTGTTAGAAATGCTACATCTAAAGAAATCCCAATCCCTCCACACCATACACTCCAGAGACCTCAGCCTCATTACCACAATCAACAGAACATGCTGGAGGGACAGGTTCATACCCCAGAGACTGCCCATGCTATGGAATAGACTTCCCATACATGTCAAGCAGAGCACCTCACTGGCCCTCTTCAAGAGAAATCTTGATGTGTGGATGGGAAACAGAAAATTCACCCCACGGATCACTCCAGTGGCTTTACTCAATAGAGGCATTGGGGACTAAGGTCAGGTGGCACAATGCCAGGGTAATCCTATGGGCTAGGCTTGTAAAGGCTTCAGGGCCGTTAGCCTAGTACACACCTATGAACCTATGTATGTGTTTAAGTTGCAAGAGAGCCTTAAGTTCTGGCTTATGTCTGTTTAGACTCTTAGCACTGGATAGTGCCACCTTGATGTTGTCCAAATTTGAATTTTAGTTTTCTATATAGTAATGTGCAGTAGGAGGACTCTGTCTAAAAGGGCAGTATGGGGGCACCAAAGGCTTTGGCTAATATGTGGATTCCTGGTATGACAGGTGTAAGCCATTCCTGGCAAAACAAAAAGTCTTACTCACCACATTATCCCATGCTGATACATAATGGATCCCTTTAGAATGACCCCATCCATTTAATCAATTGTTAAAGCCAATTATCTTGTCTTCATATCTATGAATCATTCTTGAAGGTGAAATACCACTAGTCTAGTACAAGCCTAGTGTCTTTCCTGCCTCTTAACACATGCATAGTAAGATCCATCATGTTTTTCTGCATGTACCTCTGGGAGTAGTGCCTCAGATCATTCATTCCCACATGGGCCAAAACTTGGTTATAATCATTGTTGAAGAAGAAAAATAAAGTGGAATATGCTGAATTAAGATGGATCATTAGAATGAGGGGTAACAAGGGTAAAGGGCTAAATGACAAGATTTGCATTAAACCCATTTTAACAAATAGAACGTTTAGATGACAAAGATTTTGTATAGGATGGTTTTTATGAGATATGACACATTTTGTGTATATGATAACATTTCCTATGTTAGTTATCATTATTTTTAAGTAAATTTTATGCAGTTTTTAGGTAGGTCTACTATGTTATTTATATAATTCATTGTTGAAATCATTGACTATGATTTTAATTGATTAATTAGATAATGATTGTTACTGTGCTACTATTGGTCATGAGTTTTTTTAAAAAACAACTCTCAAAGTGTTTTCAAAATGTCTGATGAAGTGGCATGGTAAGCCGTGAAAGCGCTCACAAATAAATGTTTTTTTATGCCTTTTACGTTGTTATTGTGCCTTGGTTTGCCCTACCAGTACTTTATAGCATTGGTTATAATTATGTTTGTCTGGCTTAAGGGACCTTAGGGCCCTTATAAGTTTGCAGATCCTGGCACTAGACAAGTATCTTACAGTCATCCTGCTCTTGTCCATTTAGGTGACTGTGAAATATGTATGTCTAATTATAGAGCCCCTATGACTAAAACATTTCCCTCTGAGAAAGTAGATTTTGTGGGCATTATGGGCTTTCCTTATGACTCAATGGTGTGTTCTGTGAATCAGCAGTATGTGTGAGTGGAAAAAGAGTAGGCATTGCCTTGTGTGCTGGGGGGATGGGATATTTTACAGTGAGTTCTAGGAGGCTTTGGCAAATTGTTTTACTGCCTCAGCATGTTATGGGTCTAGCAATGTGTTGTGATTGCTGATATGTTGTAGAGAAATGATGTTTAATGATAGTGGGCTGATGTGGGAGGATCACCTCCATGTTTCTTAAATATTTACATCTCTCACAGGCTGCATTATCAACTATTACAAGTAGTGAACAGTAAGTAAGCATAAGAAAGTTGCCACATTATCTTAGAACACCTAAGATAATCAAACTGGCCATAGAAGGGATGAGAGCAGATTGCTGAGCCATGTTGCCAGAGGGCGGAGGACTGGAACTTGCATTGCACTTGAGGAATGGACAGAAACTACTGTAATAGACCCGGAAGATTATGGATGAAGTATTTAGGGAGATACTCTGAAGTTAGGTTAGACAATAGATAATCAGGTACTTTTCAAAAAGGCAGAATTCTTTTTTTTCAAGAATGATGATGGCCAGTTAGCTCACTTGGTTAGCTAGTGTGGTATTGATAACACCAAAGTTTTAGATTCAGTTAGATAGTGCAATGGGTTAAGAATGCGAGCTGTACTTCCTGAAGTACAGGGATTGATTCCCTTAGCCCTCATTTGCCTACTGTGTGGCCTTAAACAAGTCACTTAAGCAGACAGTGCTTAGGGGCAACTGGGATGTTGGGCTAGGCACCTCAACAGTCCTTTGACTATAACTTTGTAACTACCTACGAATAGTAAAGATTCACCTAGCTGGCTACAACCTGGTTACTACTAGTGTTGGTCTCACCACATCAGAGATTCATCATCCCCTTTGCTTCTTCCCTCACCAGAAGCAAAACAGTAGCACTAGCCTCAGTATGAGAAGCAGGCCACAGGCTCTTTAGTGATCAGCAGTCTTGTCCCAGATGAGACAGGGTTCTGTAGGCTTCTTGTAGCCTTTCTCTGGTACATGCCTTGAATAGCCACTAGACAAGTCAGGAAGGTCTCTATCTCTCTCTCACACACACATGCACACACACACACACACACACACACACACACACACACACACACACACACACACACACCCTCTGTCCAGTATGAAACAGCTAGGAATCAATAACCTTCTGTTACCAGGAACAAAACAGTAACACAAATCCCAAGCTGACTCTTGTGAAACAACAGTTATTAGGCTTCCCTGTGATCATCAGTAAGGAGCAAATTACATGATAAAACAATGACAGGTACTTTCCTTTACTTATGTATGTATGTATGTATGCATGTATGTATGTATGTATTTATGTATGCATGTATGTCCATTTCTTGACTAGGTACATATACCTGTCTGATGACACTTTCCAGACATGACCTATCCCGAAAGGCAAAGATATGGGTTACAAAGACAATACAAACAGTCACAGTATTATGCAAATACAGAAAGAACTCACTAGTCATTTCAGTCAAATATAAGAGTACCCCAAGGATCACTTCTCAGCCTATTACTGTTTAACATATTTACTAATGATGTTCATAATCCTACAAAGGGCATAGGCACCAGAACCATTGAGCGAGGGGGAGGGAGCACCCCCCACATTTTACAGCTGCAAGACCATGGAGTTTAAGGACTCATGCGTGCGTTGCACGCTAACATGACTTTAAAACAAAATTGCGAGGAAAACATCATTGCTGCTAAGCCTGCTGCCAGAGTCACCCACGACCATGGAGTTTGAGAACTCATATGTGCATTGCACACTAACGTGAATTTGAAACAAAAGTGTGTGGAAAACATTACTGCTGCTAAGCCTGCTGCCAGAGTCATCCATGGTAAGAAGTACTCTGTTTTATTTAGTTATGAAGGCAAGCTCCGTTTTAGTTATGAAGGGTGTGTGTGTATGTGGTTGTGTGTGTATGTGTGCTCCATTTTAGTTATGAAGGTTTTGTGTGTGTGTGTGTGTGTGTGTGTGTGTGTGTGTGTGTGTGTGTGTGTGTGTGTGTGTGTGTGTGTGTGTGTGTGTGCATGCTCCGTTTTAGTTATGAAGGGTGTGTGTGTGTGTGTGTGTGTGTGTGTGTGTGTGTGTGTGTGTGTGTGTATGTATGCTTCATTTTAGTTATGAAGGTTGTGTGTGTGTGTGTGCGCGTGCGCGTGTGTGTGCGTGTGTGTGTGTGTGTGTGTGTGTGTGTGTGTGTGTGTGTGTGTGTGTGTGTGTGTGTGTGTGTGTGTGTGATCATATTTACAGTTAGGAGAATGTGGGTTTAAGGATGCTGGATGGAAAGGTAAGATTTGGTTCTGCAGTCTACAGTTGGACTAGCTGCTGATGACATGAGTGAACAAGTTCAAGATTACAAGACTGTGACAAAAGAAGGAAAAGATGCACATAAAGAGAATGCAAAATGATGCAATAGGCTGAAAGGGTCGTTAAAAGATGAGGATCTGGAGAAAAGATAGTGTATGGAGGAATGGTTGGTGTGCTGGGGAGCAGAATTAAGATGGAGTTTTTAATAAAAAACAGACTATTTATAAAATATTGTTACATATATTTAAATACTAAGTATATATTCTAGATGTAACTATGCCTCTTTTCAGACATACACAATAAAACATACAGCAATATGTTAGATGGTTCTAATGAAACCTATGTAAAAGGTCAGATAAGCTGCTCACTGTAATAGTACAAAGACATATGGACCTTGCAGACATATGAGAAATGTAAATAACATGGAATATGAGCTGGCAAATGTTGATTTGTGGATTTCGAGACTCACAGCCATCAAGAGCTAAGGTTAACTACAGACAGCTTGTGCTACAATAGACTGTGTGGTTGTTGGATTAACTGATAAGTACAATGGTGATTGAAATATCACATGAAATGTAAGGATAATAAAAGGATTGCAATGCTACGGTGTGTTATGTTTTTAAACAAATTTTAATAAAGATGATGAACTCCAAAAAAATAGTTGCCTCTTGTCTTTAGCCCTGACTGAATATAAAAGTTAGTTTCCATTAGCGCTTCTCTCCTCCAACTCATTACTCTCCCGGGTCACTGTTGGAAGATAAAAATCTTAAATGATTTTGATTCTTCTCTTTGCCCATCCACTGATTCTGTTTTTGAGCTTGTCATCTTTTTTTTGGTCCTTCTGTTGGTGCTCTATATAATATTGACAACTACCAGGGATAGTCTGCTTTCTCTGTCCAGCCTCAGGGCTAACATCATGTGGGTATGTAATGCCCCAGTTACTTATAACTGGCAGTTAGAATTATGCAGGCTCAAACCCTGTACCTTATATACAACAGCCTTCATTTGCTACCTACACCACAACTTGTGATTCAGGGAGTTGAGTCCATGGCTCTCAACTGTCTAGATTTTCACAGAACATTAGGCTCATACATTTGGTCTGTTCCGCTTAAAATTTGTGGTTTTCTGGCACTTCAGTGAGAAAGGAATTCACTAAATAATGATAGCCCTTTAAATTTCAGTATTCGTATCTTTTTTGGAAACACATGGTAACACAACATTATTTTAGCAACTTTCTAAGATTATACAAGCAATATTTAAAATGTGTCCTGGTTTTGGTCCTTTGCCCCCTCAAATAAATTTTGGCTTTTTCCAGATTTCTTCTGCTGCGAAATTGAGGGCTTTAGTTGTGTCAAGCAGATGGTGCAGTGGTAGTGTTATTGCCTCCCAGTAAGAGATTCTCCAGTTTGATTCTTGGCTAAGGTGCATTCTATGTGGAGTCTGTATGCTGTTTGTGTCCTTTCCTTCCAAATTACAGATACATGTGTCAGGAGGATTTCTCCCTGGGCCTCTGCTAAAAGTTTGCTTTGTTCCAAGTTGGACTTTCCTGGTATATACAAAAGTTTACAAGTAGCTGAGAGCTTCAGGGGAAGAGAAGTTTAGTGCTGCTTATTCCATGTCTCTTTGCATTGTTAGTAGCATAACAGGTAGTAGCCTTACTTTTGATGCAGAAGGCTGTGGGTGTTCTACTCCCACAGTATGCAGGATGTATCACTGGTACTGTACCGTGTTGTAATTTAAAGGGAGTGGATGCTGTAGTCCTGTGAATGTCTCCTTTGGAGGAGTTACCTAGCAACTATGAACCTGTTATCAGTTTGCCATTGATTCCCTATTGTAATATTACTAGCTTATCATTTTTTAATGTAACATAGACAATTTATTCTTCAAGGGAACAGCCACTTTATTTGTAGATGAAACAATGAAATATAAAGTTGTTTCTTAGCAGCAACCTCTTCATTAGTTACAGATCCCTTTAATGTGGAATTATTTAGGTGACTTACTTCTGCAGTCATTTTGCATATTTACTGATATTGGTGGATTGTAATGACAGAAGTTTCAGTGCCTTTTATGGTTGAAATTTTCTGAAATGGGTAGTTTTGACATTGTTGGTTCATACATGTTGATTCATTGCTTACTACAAGACTGTTCAAAACTTCAAATTTAAAACACATTCTAACAACTGGCGCTGTATTATACAAGGAATATAATTTAGTACAATCAGGAAGGTGACTCAAAGAATGCATACATGTATGCATGACCCAAAAAATGTGTTTGAAAACAGTCAAGAGGAAAGTGTGAAAGCCTCAAAATCATGGGCAAATGTTAAGCTTTAGTCTTGTTAAACAGTTCACACCACATTACCTTGACCTGGCTAAGCCTTTTGACACAATCCCCTACTCAGGTGTAGTGGAAAAGATGAATAATGTAGGAGCAAACACTTGCATCACTAGCTGGATTGCCAACTTGCTCACAGGATGCAGGAGATCAAAGTAGGGGAAGAGACCAGTCACCAATGGAGTCCCCCAGGGTTTGGTGCTGAGACTTTTTCTGTTTGGCATATACATCTCAAAAGTAAAAGGAAATACCAAAGGGCGTTGGCCGGCTCAGTTTGAGATGACTGCAAGCTAGGAGCAGTTATTGAATCCCCAGATGACTTAACCATCATGCAAGAAGGTTTGTCTCAAATAATAACTGGTGTCAAAATCATGACAATACCCTCTGAGAACTGACCCAATTTTTTATTATTTGGGAACTTGTGTGTACTGTGACCTAACATTTTACCAGCATGTGCCCAGAGTCATAAGAAAGTCTTTCTATATTGCACAGCTTATAAAGAAATTGATTGTGACTAGATCTAGAGATGTTGTTCCCCCCTTTTACAAAGCTCTCATTAGGTCAATCCTTTTCTATAATGCCTACTTTGACATGTATCTGTCCAGCCCAATGCAACAATTGGAATACCTTCAGAGATACCTTACTAAAAGGATACAAGTCCTAAACAATAGGTCTTGCATGGACCACCTCAAAGATTTATTACTATACTTGGTATCCTACAGAGTGCTTAGAGGTGACATGTCTGGCATGCAAAGCATCCTCCGACATAATACAGATGGACCTACCAAACATCAGCAAGTCAAATGGCATCAGAAATGCTCAGTCCAGGTATCTAAACTGAATGTTGTGAAGAGATGGATATATATCTCAGAGGCTACCACTGTTCCGGAACAGACTATCCATAAAAATAAAACAAAGCTTATATGTCTATATTCAAATGCAACTTGGATCCAAGGATGGGTAATAGAAAATGTACTCCAAGATTGCCCCTCATGCCACTAATGGATAGAGGCAGTTCCTAAATGCTGCATCCCTTACATGGGTCCCCTCAAATTATCTATGGTATGATCACAGTTATTCTCACTAGGGCTAATATGCAATTATCGGCCATGGGATAGGTAAGACCAATAAGAAAATGTTAATTCAAGCACCAAAAGGGAAATTGGCTAAGCTTAAAATGTCCTCCAAGTGAACCTATGTTGTGGTAGTAAATAGTTATAAAAAATTGCCCTTTTTAGATCACTAAGTGACCCTCTCACCCTCCACCCCCCCCCCCCCGTCTTCAACAGCTTCCGGCGCCTGTGATAAAGGGTTCTGAGTGTATGTAATATTCAAATAACTCATCAGTAGCATACATAGCTAGGCAAGTCCCTACCTTTATCTTAGAGTTTCAAGGAAGTTAATCTCTCTCATACAATGGATTAATCCAGTAAAACAATCCTCAATGAAAAGAAGCCCAATTTGGTAATAATGTTAAAGCAAGGATTCAACAACAGCTCAGTAAACATCTATTCAACGATCGCAAAAACATTTGAATTAACAACACAATGGAAATACTTATAGGTTACTACTGATTATAAACGTAACTTCTCAAAGCACCAAAACAGTATAATTAAATACCTACACAGAAAGCTGCTGCATTATATGGGTAGCTCACTGTTTCTGTCTGATTCCTGCATGCATGACTGGTACTATTTTTTTTGCTGTTTTTTAAACTTTTTCCTCAGTGTATGCATCTTTCCTTTTTTACCACCCTGTGATTGTTGTTGTGTTAAAGCCTTTTCATCCTCGGGTCCCTCTCTAGAAACGGACATTGTCCAGTAGGCTTAATCTCATTAACTAAACATAGCATAGGTACGTACATACATACATACATACATAAATAAATCAGTGGTGTGTGCATCAGATGGTCTGCATAACCTATGAGTGACTTATTGCCCTTACAAAATGGATGTTGTTCTTTTTAATTTTAAAAAGTCAAAATAAATTATTTGTCTGTGTGTTTAACAGTAATTTTATTGTGCTAATTCCATGCTATATGTTCCATAGCCTTGCCAATACTATAGAGACTAATAGGCTGTAATTCTTAGGGTCAGTATAATGGCTACCTTTACGGATGGGCACCACAACTGCCATTCTGCACCCCTCAAGGACATAACTAGTGGAGAGACACAGCTTGAAGAGCTGATGGAAGGGGTTGCTTGGTGGGACTTTACACTTCTCATTAGATATCTAGAGATATTATCAGCACCCATGGAAGTTTTGTTTTTAGTTTTGGAAGCTGTTAAAAGGGCTTGATCCAAACTGATATTATGAGTGGTATGTGATGGAGAATGGAGAACACAGAAGGGAGTGTGGGTGTAGTGAAATTGGAAGAGACTTTGTCTGCATGAATGATCAGAGAAGAAGGTACTATTGGGGGTACATTCAGTACAGAATTGTAGGCTACTTCTGAGCTTTCTAAGCTGAAGAAGACCTTATTGCTGTCTTTTGAATTAGTTGCAATCCTAACTTCCTAGCTGGCCTTACCTTTCCTAATGGTTAGTCTGACAGACTTACCAGTTTTAAATTCATTTTACAGTATAATCATTGAGTGGGCATCTCCAAGGATGGTGCCACAATACAAACAAAAAATGATTGACTTTAACAATTGGATTAGTTCTGGTGTCAGTCCAAGGAGATCCACTACCTGTCAGCCTGGGAAGACATGGTTGACAGGCCATGCTGCTTTGCCAAAGATGGTCAGCACCTGTCTCCTCTAGGCTTTTGGATACTGGCAAAGGCATTAGCCCTCTTTATTGTACCTTTTTTGAGCAGTTTCAAAATAAGCAGTCTCCCAGCATAACAAAATCCTCTCTAGATAAACTCCAGGTACTGCTGCTGAATGCTAAGAGTCTAAACAAGAAACTGCACTCCCTGGATGTACTCCTGACTTTGGAAGATGCTGACATCTGTGTAGTCACTGAGGCATGGTTCAAAGGTGCAGAAAGTGCCCTGGCCATTCAGGGCTGCAATGCCTTCCATACATTCAGACCACAAACTGAGTATGAAAGAAACAAAGGAGGAGGGGCATCCATCCTCATTAAGGAAAATTACGCCTCTAGACTGGTCAGACAGTATGACTCTCTTGAGCTGCTCCATGTCCAATTAACTGTAGACAAAGTCCCTTACCACATCATAGCTAGCTATAGGTCTTCCACCATGAAACAGGAATAGCATACCGCATACCTAGGCTTACAGGAGTCACTTGCCACACAGCCCAGCACCTTACTCATGGGTGATTTAAATTATCCTACCATTGACTGAGAAGCATACACGACCACAAAGATGCTGGCTCAGAGGTTCTTGGACTTTGTCAATGCAAATGCTCTGGAACAGCTAGTCAGCGCACCCATAACAAGCTCAAATGTCCTGGACACAGTACTCACTAACACGGGAGAGCATTACACCCCAATCCCTCCCCCATGTGATGTCCTCCTTGGTAAGATCAGATCGTAAATTAGTCTTGTTTGATATAATTATAAGACCAGAGACCCCATCAAGCTCAAAAATACTTAAGAATTTTTCAAAGACAAATTACTTCCTACTAAGTCACGGTATAAGACATTTCAAAGCCTCCTCGAAGGCAGATAACATGGACTCCTATGCAGAGGGGTACACCAATGCCCTGTATAACCACTTAAGCAGTTGTAGAGAATCAGCTGTACCTGACTGGATTAAAACTAGGTCTTGCCAAAAAAACAAGCCAGTCTGGTGGGCCCCTAGTATAAACAGGTTATACAACAAGATAATGAAACTAATGTCCAAGAACAAGAGGGAATTGGCTCAGTAGATGAAGAGATCTCTCTCTAGCTTAAACAAACAAATTAGAGAGCTTGTCAAGTCTTCCAAAGCTAATTATGAAGTAAAAGTAGCCTCCCTAGCTAAGAATAATTCTAAGGCATTCTTTAACTATGTCTGAAATCTAAAAGGAGATGCCTAGCTATGTGTTGAACTGGTTGTGGATGGCATTACCCATGCTCAACCAGATATAATAGCCAACCCTGCTAGCTGAGAGATTTGGAGCAAACTTCACCCCCTGTCCCCTCCAGTCATCGCCCAAAGTATACCTGCTAGCATTCCTCAGCCTATTATCTCAAGAAAGCAGGTCATCTCAGTGCTCTCCAAGACAAAAACACACCATCAAAGGGACCAGACAACATTCCAGGTTGCCTTTTAAACAACTTAAAATGAACTAGTAAGACCACCTTGAATACCTGTTTAACCACAGCCTGTGAACTGGCTATATTCTGGTGGAATGGAGGACAAAAACAATAATCCCTCTGCACAAAGGGGGACCATCAACTGAACCTGGGAATTATAGGCCCATAAGCTTGACTAGCATTATCTGCAAGGCTATGGAAAGAATCACTATAGACCTTATTAACAAGGGCATAGGTACTCTCCAAACTCTGGACTCAGCTCAATTTGGATCTGTTAAAGGTAGATCATGCCTCTTAAACATGGTTGACTTCTTCAAGAAAGTCACCATGGCCCTGGACAAGGGAAAGACAGTGCATACCACCTTTCTTGATGTAGTCAAGGCATTTGACACAATCCCTCTCTCAGGTATTACAGAAATACTCTCCCATTTGGGAATTAATCACTACATTACTAGATGGGTAGCCAACTAGCTCAACAACAGGACACATACTGCCAAATTGGGTGAATTCACCTAGAAAAATACCAGTCACCAGTGGTGTACTGCAGGGTTCTGTGATAGGCCTCTTACTGTTTGGAATTTATTTCTCAGATGTCCAGGCAAACTTGGACGGCCTGTGGCTTACCAAGTTCACTGACAATTGCAAATTGGGAGCAATCATTGAGTTCTCCAATTATGTTAATATATTGCAGGCAGAGTAAATGCAGACAAATGATTGGTATCAAAGCCAGGGATTAAAGCTAAATGCAAAAAATGCATCATTATTCCCTTTGGGAAAGCTGACATCCATGCTAATTATATCATAGACAACAACCCCCTAAGAGTAAATGCAGTGGTATGTGATCTAGGTACTCACGTTGATAGCAATCTGAACTTTGATCATCATGTATCCACAGTAGTAAGGAAATGCTTCCATGTAGCACATCATATAAGTAAAGGCATCACCTCCAGATCTAAGGATGTTATAATTTCATTATGCTCAGCCCTCAACAGACCAATAATTGAGTACAATGCTCCCTTTAGTATGTAACTCACCAGACACCCTCAACAATTGGAGATACCACAGAGGTTTTTCACCAAGAAGTTACAGTTTACACAAAACAAGTCTTACACAAAAAGAGTGAAAGCCCTCTCACTGGATTCTAAAGGGTGACCTGTGCCTGTTTTACAAGGCAGTTTCTGACCTGGCCCTGATGGAAGTGCTACATATTCATAAATCAAACTGCATAAGGGTCACTCACTCCAGGGATCTTAACCTAGTCTCTGATATGAGCAGGTCATGCTGGAGAGATAGATACATCTCCCAGAGACTGCCACTTCTATGGAACAAGCTTCCAGTTCACATAAAACAGAGCCCCTCCCTAACCCTCTTGAAATGCAACCTAGATCAATTGATGGGTGACAGCAAATTCACTCCTGGGGTGGCACCCATGTCCCTCCTGGACAGAGGAAGTCAGTATTAACTACCACAGTCCCTTACCTCTGCAAACTTCACTCACCTAAACATCCAAAATTGAAGCAACTCAGGATAAATATGGCTAGGCTTGTAAGGGCTCTAGGGCCATTAGCCTAAATAACTTTCTATGAATCTATGAACCTATGGTAAATAATAAAAAATTAGAATCTAATTAATTCCTGTAGAAGAATTATCAGGGGACACAAAACAGGTTTTCATATTTTCATACAGACGATCACAATAAGATGGTGAGATATGACTTGGGAGGGGATAATAAGTGGGGTGTGGGATGGTAACATTTGGAGAAATGTTTGGGAAGACAAGATCAAGAAGATTAAGATTAATCCCTTTGGTGAGTAGGGGGACAATTTAGTCAAGAGTGTTGGCATTTACAAAGTCCAGAATTCTCTGGGCATATTTGTTGCTGCTAGTAAATGCTTGCTAGCTTATGTGTGGATAGTTGAAGTCACCCATAAGAAAGGTATTTGGTTTGATGATTAACTTTCCTAACTGGTTAAGATATTCTGCATGCTCAGAAAGTTTCATAGATGGGGATCTATATTTAGTTATAATTATATTTCTTTATGTTGAGTGTAACTAAGACTTTCACCAGTTCCAGATTTGTATCATATGAAGTTTGGTAAGAGACAATGAGGCTAGAAATAAATATCACCCACAGCTGCTGGTAGATCTGAATGGATGAAAGGCAAAGTACCCTAGAACACAGAGTGCTATCACTGCAAGGAAAACATGTTTCTGTAATTATACAAATGTTGATTTTTTTTTTCAGGTTAAGAAAGCCTCAGTTCCTGAAATTTTGGTGTTTAGGATTCTGGCATTCAGCACTGCTACCTTAATACTATCCAGAGTGGAGTTTGCTATGTTGAGATGTCCATCAGGTGAACCCTGCCTAAAAAGGTGCTATGGTGATAGCAAATGTTTTAGCCAGTAAGCAAAAAACAAGAGATGAAAGATGCAGGCTATACCTGGCAAAGCAGATGGGTCTACTAACCATTTTATTCCACGCAAACACACACACACACTAGATCCACTAAAATGACAGCAATTTCCAATCCAGTTATTGAATCCAATTATTTTATCCTTGAATTTAGGCATCATTCTTGGCAGTGGTAGAATGTTGCTCAAAGCTACGACCTTGCTATCTTCAAAGATATTAGCAGATATCTCTTTACATCTCCCCCAAGATAGAATACCTAAGAACATTCACCCCCACATGGGCAACTTCAAGTCTGTAACTGTATTTGGGGCTGTACATGGATCTAAAGCCCCCAGTGACATTCTTAATCCTTACACCAGAGAGGCAGCTGCCACCCTATCCTTCACCAGCCTGGTAAGATTTGTGTCTATATGTGTTAAGATGAAGTATATTTCTGGGGTGTGCCGCAGGCTTATTGGGCCTTAAGGATGCATGCTTGCAGTGCAGGTTACTCCTAGTAACAGCAGTTGTAGATGTTGATGTGGGTATCATGTTAATATTTGTGCTTCATGGCTGAGGTAAACTATTAGGAAGTCTAGAAGGCCTAGGAAGCAAGAATTTCTTTACTACTTTGGCATATGTAAGAGTAATTTTTTTGATGGTGTAGTAATGCAATGCTTTTCTAGTACTATTTACTGGTAGCAGGTGAGAGGCATAGATTAGCTTCCAGTTTAGATAACTGGGTGCATCTTTCACAAGTGGAACCAGCATGCAAAATAGGTAGGTAAGGGGAACCAGGCATACATCTCAACCACTTAGCACAAGAAATCTAGACAAAGCCAAAAACAATGAGGGTGCAAAGGCCCCAAAATAGGAACATATTTTAAATATTGCTATTATAAACTTAGAAAATTATTAGAGTAAGAGGTTTTACACTAGCATGCATTTTCTGGAGGATATGAGGTCTGAAATTCAAATGTCTGTGATTATTTAAGTACTCAAAATTTTCAATGATTTGCCTGAAAATCCCAAATTTTATGTGGAACAGACCAAAAAATGTGAGGCAAAAATTAGAAAATTCTGCAAAACTCTGAACAGTTGGAGGTATGGAACGAGGTATAAAATAGGTAAGGAAGGAGAAGTACAACAAAAGGTTAGCAGCAATATTTAGGCAGTCGATAAACTGAAGGATGTCTTTTATTAGCATCTGTGCATGTTTGTATTTCTTATCCTTTTTTACTGTTCACTCTCAACTTTAATAGGTGTGAGTGCTACCATGCATGACTGTCCCTCTCTATGCCATAAACTAAGAAGCACACATTTTCTTTCTTTCTTTCTTCCTTCATACATTTGGCAATTCTGATAAGGAAATTGATGCGGCTTACTAAGATCTAACAGTTTACTGACTGATTTGCATTACTCTCACAGCAAATCATATTAGTCAGTACTGAGAGCTAGAGTATTTGGCGGGGGGGTCTAGAAATTAAAAAAAATAGAATATTTCACTTGAATGCTAGAGCAGAATAGATAATATTAGTATCCTTCACTATACCTGACTATGAATTTCAAGCCACCTATAAGCACTCATTATTATTGTTGTTGTTATTATTATTATTATTATTATTATTATTATTATTATTATTATTATTATTATTATTATTATTATTATTACACTTTTTTCTTATTGTATGCAAATTAACCAGTGAATGTGTCCAGTATTCAGAAGACATGCAAAGTGGTCCTTATCTAGAGAACTACTTGGAGCCTGTCCTCTAGATCAAGATTTTCCATGATGAACTGAATGTTAAGTCATAAGGAAATGAAGTGCTCATCCAGGGATTATTTAAAGCTGTGAGACAAAAGAAAGGCATTGGTCCTGCATCATAGTGTCTTCTCTATTATTGCATGCAGTTCTCTAATTGTGGTGCACTTTAAGAAAGACTAAGAGAGATAATATGATATTTTCTCAAACATGGAACATCATCTGCTCAGATTTTGCTGTCTGTAGTCATTCAAGATACAAGAGGGCCTCACGTACTCCAGGCATAAGCACAAAGCACGATTATGTTCATGTGCTGAAGCTCCTTTGTACAAGTGCATTGGTGAGTCACATAAATAACTTGTTTTTGCGGTAAGTATATAATTTTCTGCACTAAACAGTCATGCTCTTTTGTTATAGATTATAAACATAATTACTGTGATTTCATACTGTATGGTACGTAATGTACTTGTGTTTGACACTGGTTTTCAAGCTTCCTCAAAACATAGGCAGTTTTCTCTGCTTATTTCATGAATGATGGTCATTTTATTCCTCTTAACTATTTCTAGACTAAAGACTGTGATAAATATAATTTTTTTTCTTCTGTCCTATCTACAAATATATCATTAGAGCACCTAAACATATGCAGCAGGTTTAACACCTAAAGGTCACTTCTTTGAAGATAATGCTTACATCTTGTCAGGGGTTCCCATTTCCTGTGTGGTAATGTGCAAACACTGTCATTCAATGCTTACTGGGTGACAGTCAAGTAGTAAGGCACTCTTAACATCACTTCCCAATGAAACGGGGGGGGGGGGGGGGCTATTTTTGATTTTCTGCCTTTTTTCTCTCTGCAGAAATAAACAATTAGCTTGCTCAAAGCCTTAGCTCCTCAGAAGGGCAAAATTAGAAGTGTGCACTTCCTCTGCCCTCAAATAATAGCATGGCACCAGTTCACATGTCTTCCTGTTGTGAGAAATAACACACACTGTACACCTGTCTTAATTTTGGTAATCATCCTGTTACAATAGTGCAAAGATTTTATAAATAGTAGTAAAACTCCATACTTAATACAACTTAATGAACTGTCACCATCTCCAGGTGAATTTTCTATGAGCTGATAACTGGTTCATGTTATAGTCTCATTTTACTATCACTCTGTAGTATTTGCTTGTGGTGGGGTGTTGAAATAAAGTGCTACGGGACAGGTTTTATATACAGTTTCCTTATGCATGTGCACATATATATATATATATATATATATATATATATATATATATATAAAGACACACATGCACAGACACACTCATGCATGCATACATGAACATGAGTGTATACACACAAACACACACACACTGTCAGACTATATATCGCACTGATGTCTTTAAGAGTCTATGCCTTAGAGCAGATGATTCTGTTTTGCAAAATGCAAATGACTATCTGTATGGCCTTTGATTATCAAACAGTTACAGTCAACAAAACCTATCTATTCAAAATACAGCTTAGTGCAGCATTTTCCTTAGTGCTGAAAATAAATAAACAAAACAACATTCATTTCAAAACTGCACAGTAAAATTTATAGTCAAATGTCTCTGTCATTAATACACTAGCACATTCATACACATGTACTGTTAAAAGTAAAAGCAAGCAAGCATACTGCTCTAATAAATGATACCAATCACAGACACTAACAGCAATGTAGCATGCAAACATATTTACATGAAAGTGAGATGACAAGCAAATGACATGTTAAAAGTATACCTGCTGCTCAAGTTACAAGTAAAACACACATTTAAATACTAAATTAAGATATTCTGTTATTTGCTTTGTCAGTCCAGCTACAGTACCACCAATGTTGAAGAATATATTAGCAGATGCCTTACTAATTGACCTGAAGGTTTTATGCAAGCAAGAATGTCTGACACGATGGTCATTACAAGAAAATAATAGGCCATCCAGGGGTGTTGTGAGTGATGCTGCTGCAAGCAGACGGCCTCCCCACACTTGAAAGCTTTGTTATTTCCCTGTAATACCTATACTGGTGAGCATTATTACTCTTAGAAAATGAGCTGTTAAAATGTTTTACATTTGCTTTATTATTACAATATACATTTTTTAAATATTTTACATAAAGCTGTTATTCTGCAAGATATCTAATTGGTGAAGTTGTTTAGATCAAAATATGAAATTATAAAACATAAAAGGTAAGTTATCTATATAGTCTAGGCAACATTTCTACCTACTAATAGTACTGTAAATTAATTTATAAGAGTAATATGTAATTCACTTGTTGGCTCAAAGATTAAAAGGATAGGCATCAGATTATCTTGTTAGTGTTTCAAGAATGTGTTGAGGTTGAAATAGCTAGTTAAATATATAGTTTGTAGCACTAGTTCAAATATGCAGTTCCCACATCAGGTTCCAAATAATGACCCTCTTATCAAGAAAATGTATGCAGTTTGTTGATTAATAAATTCCTCTCCCTTCACTATGGATTATTTAAGCAATAACCCATGTCTGGGTGTGGGTAATGCTAAATTTACCCATGGTTGGTGTGGTTTGGTCACGAGGGTGAAGCTTGAGTGGCCAAAGACAACCGTGGGTAAATCTAGCATTACCCACACCCAGATGTGGGTTATTGCTATTATACAATGACATTATTTAAAAAAAATACTTACTTTTCTTAAATTATCCCCAGGATTCATAAAGCTTGCACCAGGTGCAGGTGTAGCATCGGCATTCTAATACCAAATATGGCCACTGAGCAATCTAGGTACGAGCTGCTCCCACATGCACTACCTGCATACACTACGCCCACACAACTCCCGGGCCCTGTATGTCAGTTACCCCGTGTGCAGCAGTGTAGCATGCAAATGAAGGTATGTAGCGATCCAGGAAATGGTGCAGGCATAGTGTAAGCATGCAGAAATGTAAACCGTAGAAAATGGTTTACATTTTTGCAAATATAAAATCTGAGCCCTGACAGCTGACCAAACACATGTATTATATTGTTAATATATGCCAATGGCTAAATATATAGTCATTGGCATAAAAAAAATGTACAAAATATAAAATTAACATTTAATATATATATATATATATATATAGTCGCACTATCGCAACGTGGAAGCGCAGGGCAGCGGTGTGCAAAGGGGATCGCAAGGAAAATATAAAAATATAGAATAAAACTGCAATGTAACACATATCACGATTTCCCCATAATAGTCAATGGCAGGCATGCTACACCATACTATGGCGCAAGGGTTGCTAAGGGGCTGTGACAGTGTTATCTTGTGATTTGCTAGGAATTAGTAGGCAATGCCATGCAAATGAGAGGAGTAATAGTGACTCACAGATTCCCCGCTGGTGTAAGGATGCACTTCACAGAGTAGCATTATAACACCGAGGTGTGCCCTTGAGATAAAGATGATATCAGGAGAGGGGTGTGTCGCCATTGCTGCAAGCACATTGGAGCATTGCTGAACTGGTTTGCCCCTAGCTAGGCAAAGCTGCAGGACAGGGGTGTGTTGAACTGGCCATAGCTATGCTTAGCTGAGAGTACACAAGGTAACCAAGTATGCATGTGAACGGAGATGAAAACATGCGTAAACCCAGTAAACGGGTTTGCGTGGTGCGCACTGCAGCTGAAACAAGAAGGATATAGGAAAGAAATAAGGAAATGCTGCAGCAGTGAAATTGGAGTACAAATGACTAATTAACACCTAGGAGCCTACAGTGGGCCACTGACAACAGCTAACAAGGCTGCAAGCAGCTACCTACAGAACAGGAAAGGGGAGGGGTTGTACTGCAAAGAAAACAGTAAAGTGTCAAAGCAGAACAAAGCCAATTTCTAGTATATCAGTTACAAGACACATTTTGCCATGACTGGGTAGGGAAAGTACAAAACAAGAAAGATGGCAGGTGGATGCATGCCTGATAGTGGGAGGGAATCCAGGTTTAAAAGTGAATTAAAGGGCAACAGATTAATCAAGGCAGGCAAGCATATCTCCACAGTAAAGCCCCCACACTTGCAGTACTCATTGCAAAACCCATAATTAAGACATGCTGCAGCTGGAATAGCTCATACACACCCACTGACATCAGCAGCATCCATAGCACAACAGTATAAAGTGTGAAAGCACCTCACACACATTTGTGTATTCCCATACACTCTGCACCAGTGGTGTATACAGATGGAGAACTTTTAGTATGTATATGTTAGGGGCTGCCATAGCTTTGATCCACCAGCATGTGTCGGAGACTGAAGATGGTGTGGAGGATGATGCACATAACCATCTCAGGCACCAGAGGAGGAGGAGAGTGTTCAGACCCAGGGTAAGCTACCAGGGGCTACATGATCTGGAGATAGTAGAGCATTACAGGCTGGACAGGGACATCCTACAGCAAACTGTGGAGCTGTGCTGGCCACGCCTCAGAGCCAGAACAAACAGAGGGGAACCCATCCCAGTGGATACAAAGGTATGTGTAAGCCTGAGAATACTAGCTACAGGTACCTTTCAAAGACCAACTGGGGATATCTTGGGGATCTCACAGGCATCAGCATCCAGGGTACTACACCAGTTCCTGGATGCCATGTTACCACATGCCAATGAGCGCATATACTTCCTCCGAATGCAGGAGGAGTTGGCCAGCAATATGTGTCTCTTCCACCATGTGGCAGAATACCTGGAGGTACTGAGTGCAATAGACTGCACTCACATACACATTATATCACCACCCAGCGAGCAGGGTAGGCACTACATAAACCGCAAGGGATACCCCTCCATTAACTGCCAGGAAATGTGCAATGCCCAGGACATTATCATGGATGTGTATGCTGGCAGCCTTGGAAGCTATCATGACTCTCACATCTGGCATGCCTCACAGCTGTATCAGTTATTTGCTAGGGGGGACATCCCAAATGGCCACCTGATGGTGGATGCTGGCTATGCACTGGAACCATGGATGATGACTCCCATTAGAAATGCACACACACCCATGCAGGAATGCCATAATGAGGCACTCACACAAACCAGAATCATCATAGAGCATGTGTTTGGGATGCTGAAATCGCGGTTCCATTGCTTGGACATATCTGGTGGAGCTTTGCAGTACTCTCCTGGCACATGTGCCCACATCTTCATAGTATGTGCCATGCTACACAATATGGTCCTGCAAAAACAGCTGCAGCAGGGAAAGAATGGTGAAGGCCCTCACAGCCCACCACCATTGCCAAGGGCCCCACAGACACAGAGGTACTCAGACTATGAACACTCTGAGCCAGCCCCAGTAGGTAGATGGAGGTGTGCCCAGTATGCCCATGCCTTGGCAAAGAGGGAATGTATAGCACACACACTGACAGTGTAGCCACCTAGGGACTGACACCTTTCTCCACCTGCACACAGAGTAGAAATGGATGGCACACACACAAGACTACCTGTAAATTGTCATGTATAGGCAGTCTACTGTGTGCAGCCCTCAACTATTGCACACACAACTGCTATTGGCACAAGGTAAGTCAACACCTGAACAGTAAATTAAGCTAACAGCATGTGCTGATACTGTATGTATAGATTCATAGGTAGGTACTTGCCCAACTGCCAGAGGCCATTCATAAGCTCAGCTAAAATGTGTCAGTTTTTGCCACCCCATTGATTCATTAACTGTCCCTCTGTGAAGCAGAGACAATGATGGGATTCCCGGGGTGCATCTACTATTCCCCATCCACTCTTCAAGGTTTCTCTTGCAGAGTGTTAGTGAGGGGCTCTGTATAATGTACTTACGGCTGTTGTTCCAAAGTATGGGGAGTATCTGTGACAGGAATCTGTCCCTCCAGCATCTTCCAGTTATTGTTGTGGCAAGGTTCAGCTCACTACAGTGTGTGGCTCACTGTGACATGGATTCCCATAGGTGGAGCATATCCATTAAGCCTGAGTTCAAAATGGCTGTGTTGGCCAGCCGAGATCATCTCTGGATAAACAAGATACCACTGATTAAAGCAGGAGTTCATTCAGTCTGGCTGCATAGGCCTTATGTTGGAGGCCAGTATTCCCCTAGGCAAGGTACATTCATGGACCTCCTATCTGTTGGAAGTGTCATCTGAGGTACATCCCAAATGTGTTATTATACCCTATGATGGGACTGATGAGTGATGAGTAAAGGGGCACTATAACCCCAGTACGTCTAGATGGGAACCCTTTAGTAATCAGATGGCCTACATAGAAGGATGTCCTAACTTTTGTGTGGATATGATTGTCAAAGGGGAGAACACTATCTACCTTAGTCTCCAGATACCCCATTACCTCATCCGTATTAAAGTGTCTGCCACTTATGTGTTAATATGTGGGTGCTTAATATTCCACAATGGAATGACCATGCAGTTAATAGCACTTGGCTGGAGGCCATGAGTTTGACACCCTGTGATGGTCTCTGTGATGCTCCATTGAGGGAAGTTTGTGTTAGCTGGACTATCAATCATGGGTCCCAGTTTGCAGTCATTGCAAAACATGGTCTGCCGTAGTCCACCTGTGTTTGTCTGTACCTCTGAGAAGTATATGCCAAACAGTAGGGCTCCCAGGACTGAGTCCTGTGGGACACCAGTCGTGACTGGTCAAGAGTTGGACCTGGAGACCGCTAGACGTACCTTGTGGGTTCTGTGTGTAAGCCCGTTGGCAAACCAACCTGTGATGTATGGGTATATGTACAGGCTGGTGTGTTTATCAAGAATACCTGAGTGGGGCATGGTGTTAAAAGCCTTGGCGAGGTCCAGGTAGTATGTGTGAACAACCTCCCCCATCATCTAATGTCTTGGTGACTGTATGTAAGACGTCAAACAGGTTCAGTAGGCATGAACTGCACTCAACCAAGCTCACCTGGGTTGGGTCACGTGTTCGGAGGTTACCAATGTCTTTGTTAATGAGTGCAATGAGGATGCGATCCATACCATTGCAGACCAGGCTAGTCAGGCTTATGGGGTGGTAGTTACCATGGTCAGTTGTGATTCCACCTTGATGGAGTGGAATAACCATTGCCGCGTGCCATTGTATGGGGATTTAGCCTGTGGAGAGGCTGAGGTTGGAAAGCTTAATTAGGTGGGGGGTCAGGTTGCCTTGTACAGTTTGCAAGATGCAGTCTGGGACAACATCTGCCTCCATTGATGCTGTGTTCTGCTGTTAGAGAAGACCATTTCCACCTGTGTGTCTCTGATGTGTGGGATACTGTACCTTTCGGGTTGTGTTGTGGGCTCTTTAGGGGCTGAAGTATGCACTGAATGTATCTGCAAGGATGTTGGTGATATCAGTAGGGTCAGCATATTTTGTGCTATATTTCACTGGCACAGTGAAAATCTGTGTGTCACCACTTAGATCCTTGACATAGCCAAAGAAGGCTTTGTGGTTATCTTTTGAATCTTTGCGTATTCTCCTGCTGATGTTAGCCTTGGATGATGTCATGAGGGACCTACATATCATGCTAATAGTGGTCACAGATGTCTGCCCTTTGTGGGATTTGCTGTTTGTCTGGAACACTGTCCTACTTCTGTAGTATAGCCTGTTTATTGCAGAGGTCCACCAGACTGGTGTCCTTGTCTAGGAGAAGTGAGTCTTGGTTTATCTGTGATGGCACGATCCACACATCCATGTAGGTGCTTATAGACTGCATTTGTAAATCTGACTGTATCTTGAGCAGTGTTTCCCCTTAGTGTGGGGGCTGCAAAACCCCCCACCCCTGTCACTAGTAGTGTAAGTTTAGCTGTAGGAAAGATATACACTGTGGTATCTATGAGTGGGGAGATGCTTGGGTGTGGAAACAGTGAATAGTTCATGGTCAGATCTAATCAGTGACCGGTTAACCTCTGCTGTGGTGAACCTTTTGCCCATGTTGGTGATGATCACTTCTAGTATGTTTCCACCCCGCGTTAGGGAGGTTACCACCTGATACAGGGCATATGAGCTGATAAATTCCAGGATGCGCTGGGCCTGGAAGTGTCTACTGGAGTAAGTTTCCCAGTTAATGGCATGGTAATTGACATTGACCAATTCCAGGGTGTGTGTTAGGACTGTCATGTTCTCCACTGTCTCCAGGTAGGTGGAGTGGTGATCCTGGGTCATGGAGGGTGATCCGTAGCAGGCCACAGTTTACATTGCAGTTGTGGCTGATGTTAGCTGCACATGGATGATCTCAGAGGTATCATGCTGCCCCACTAACCTGGAGGTGTAGGCATTCCAGATGAGCATGGATACACCCCCCCCCATGTCTGTGTCAGTCCATGTTCTGTGGCTGAAATGTGTGGTATGGGTTGTAGTCTGGTAGTGATGGTGTGCTCTCAGGAGCCTTAAGACAGATCTCAGTTACTGCACAGATGTTGATGTCCATCCTGAGGAGTGCTATGAGTGCATGCATGTTGTGATCACAACCCCTGGTGTTGAGTAGCATAACCCTCATTGATTCTGCTATTGTGCTGTTTACAGAGCTGGTATTCACCTTCAAGACTCTCCTAAATAAGGCACCATGGGGGTGCCAATAGCCTTGGCCAGTATTCCAAAGCCTAAGGCTGACACATAGGCCGGTATGATATCGTTGCATGCATGTTACCCATCTGTGCTTGTTTTTCATCTCTCCTATAGGTAACCTACTGGTAAGCAATAGAAAGCCTTAAACTTATACAAATCTTCTAGCTTCCAAGATAGGCTTTTGGAGTGACTAAGTATTAGTGTTCTGTATGTTCTTGCTGTACTTAACTGTTTCCTGACTACATGGTGATTTATCACTGTATATTGTGATCTGAAAGTCTGTTTATTCACATATTATGGCTGTGATGGCCTGCACTTTAGAGGTTCACAGATAGCCTACTACCTATCTGCCCAAGGGCAATTAGAAGCATAGCTACAGTGTGTTGGCTTTCTCTGCACCATTGATGAAGTAACTGAGCCTCTGTCAAGCATAGCCAATGAAGCAATTCCAGGCAGAGTTGCTGGAAGCTGTTGAAGACTGGGGTTGTGGAGGGTGATAGGGGCACTTAGTGATCTAAAGAGGGCATTTTAATGTGACAGTTCAACACCATTCCATTTGCCCAACAGGTCTAGCAGCTATCAAATTGGACAGGCTCCCCCACCCCCTGGCTGTATGGTTCTGGGACACATGATCCCAGGGGTGTATATTCTGTTACCCATTCACACAACAAGGTTTCCCTTGACATGTGTCACTGAGGGGCTATGCCTAATGTAGTTAGGAATGTAATGTATTGTCTCACAGTACATTTGTTATATGTTGTTATTTCAAGAGTAAGTGAAGCTCAGTGGGTTTGAGGGCCTCCGCCCTTTGTTTAGCCAAGCTTACACATAGAAATCATCTAAATAGGAAATAGGCAGAAGCAACATTAATGTCAACAGTGTAATGGTTACAGCATCTGCATAGTATCTGTGCATTTGAGGTCCAAATCCCAATAAAGGCAGGGATGTTTATCATGTTCAAAAGTATACCTTAACCACAGCTTGCATATATAGGTAGTAATCGTCTGTATAATAAACATTCAAAACACCATATAAACCCATGTGTGCTGGAGAGTACAGTCAACAGATAATGTAATGTTATGTAGGCACATAGTGAGATGTTACTTTACTGAGTAGTTAGCGGATGTGGCCATGTTTGCACGCACATGTTATACATTACAAAGTTTGTTTAATTGTGTTTAACCGCTGCTATAATGTCATACAAACACTTTTAAACATGCTTACTGGAGTAAAAAACATTTGTAAAGCTTTGCAGGTGTTGAACCCTGGGTCATGCACTCTATAGTCATGGAACTTACCACAAAGCCCTTTGAGGTGTATACATATTTCACAGTCTTGAGACTACACCTTATACCATATGCATTCCATTGTCATGATCACAAATGGGACAGTCCCTTTGTGTACATATGTACAGTACATTGTAATGTACTGTAGTTTGTGAACCAACACATTCCAGTCTACATATGTATTACTGTTACAAATTAATACGATATATATATATATATATATATATATATATATATATATATATATATATATATATATATATATAAACATGTCAGTGATGTCTGCATATATATATATATATATATATATATATATATATATATATATATATATATATATATATATATATATATATATATATGTATATATATTATACAGTTGCATCAATAGCCATATATATATAAACATCTATGAACATACTTTGTGACACAGAAGCACTCCAAAGGAATTGAAGTGTATACAAGACACATGCAGCTCTGGTATTATAACTATGAATATTAACCTAATTCACCATAGAAGGGATGGTTGTTGTGTATGTGAAGATTGGGGTGGGAGAGGAATGATGGGTAATGAAATCATGCATCAAGGAGGGCCTGGTTCGGTTGTTCAGTAAGTGAACTGAGGGGTATACATGGAGTATGGGGACAATATAAAAAGGACACAAAACAAGAACCTTTCTCATTCTTAATACACCCTGTCATGTCACATTGCAACACCTAATTTCACAAACATATGAACATTAACATGTATCAGACATATGTATACCAACTGACTATCGCATTTGTTTTCAGTAGTGAGGAATGCCTGTAGTAAAATATAAATTCTAAACACCATAACATTTGTACATATTTCAGATGCCTTAGTGGTAAAGTCAGTGACTGTGGTGTTCATGGTCCTGGGTTCAAGGGCTGTTACGTTATTTTGATGGCCACAATAAGGGCTGTTGGATGCAGGTGGATTAAAGAACTCTTAAGCAGTTGTAAGTGTGTTTGCATGATGGTAAGCAGCGTTAAAACACAGTAAATGGAGAAGCGTTTCACAGGTTTAACCTTTAACCATATATATATATATATATATATATATATATATATATATATATATATATTCCACAAATCTATCCCTTTCTCTAGCATTATCCAATATGCAGATGATTCTACTATCATCTGCTCTGCCTCTTCTATCTCCACCCTACAAAAACTTACTCAAGACACCTTCTCTTCCACAGAGCAATGGATGCTAAGCAATCATCTAGCTCTCAATGCCACCAAGACCAAATTAATGTTATTTACTCCCTCCAAACTCCCTCCCCCCAACATGAACTCACTCTTAGTTACTAGTCAAAACAACTCACCTCTTGAAATAGTGTCAGAGACCAAACTACTTGGGGTCCACATTGGCAACCAACTAAAATTTAATTCCCACCTACAAAAGAACATCAAAAAAACACATCAAAAACTTGGCATGCTGTATAGACAAAATGCCTACCTCACACCCACCACTAAAATCACTCTAGCTACTTCCTTCCTTATTCCCTCCCTCCTCTATGGTGCCCCACTACTTACTAATCTTCAGTGCTTGTTAAAAAAACAGCTCACCTCTTGCTATAACAAAATTGCTAGATTCGCTACCACTCATAAGTCTTCCACTCACCACTGTCTCTCCCTCCATAAACTAAAATGGTTAGAACTTCCCAACTATCTTGCTTACACTCAACTAACTCTAGCTCACAAGCTTATTCTAAACCCCTCCAACTGTCCCTCCCTCTCCTCTACCTTTAAAATGCACCATCCAAATAGAGTTCTAAGGTCTAATAATCAAAATCTATTAGAGGTCCACAAACGACTCATCCCCCAGGCAAAAACCTCCTTTCCTTCAGCCTTGCTCGCCTCTGGAACTCCCTACCACCAAACATCCGCACTACCTCTAACCACTCTACCTTCAAGAAGTCACTTTTCTTACACCTAGCATCTCAATGGGAATGCTCTTGTACCCACCCCACATAACCAACTCTACCTTTGCCTTGTACTAACAAATTCTACTCTATTCATCTACTATGTTTGTTCATTAAAATGCATTTATGTTTTGCTTTTATTCCTTCGTTAGCCTGTACCAATATTGTCACTGTCAAATGTTAAGTACATTTATGTTTTGCTTATGTTCTTTTATAGTATGTACCTACATATTTACTGTCAAATGTTAATGTACATTTATTTTCTTTTTTGGAGCTTTTCTCCTCGGGACTCCATTGAAAATGGGTTCTTCAATGGCCCAATGGACTATCCTGGTAAACCAACTGCAATAAATAAATAAAATAAATAAATTAACCTTTGCTTAACGTCTGCCAGACCACGGGCAAACATGTTTACAACCGCTTAAATGTGCATTATTCACACTTTCCCTACCAGTGCCTACTCTGAGAGGTAAAATAATAACACCTTCCAGGATTAGAACCCACAACCATGTACTCCATCCTCAGAGGAGCCTAACATTAAGCTACGTGGGATGTACCTATCACAGTTGTGTATGTATGCAGACAGGTTAAAACACAAAAGGGAGGAATGTGTTGAAATAGGACAACCCACCATGTACCCAATGAAAGGTGTATGCTCATATATATATATATATATATATATATATATATATATATATATATACATATATATATATATATAGAGAGAGAGAGAGATACAGAGACATGTCGATATATACAGCTCTACATATATATGTAGATATATAGATAGGTTAAAAACATCTACACATCTATGGAGGTACAGATAAACATATGCAATAATATATATATATATATATATATATATATATATATATATATATATATATATATATAGGATCAATACAGATCCCCAATGGCACTTTCTGCCGAAGCAGAAATCACTGAACATACATAACCGAAAGTGCTGTTCACTGAAGCAGCACTTTCGGTTATGTATGCTGGTTGTGCCGGTTGCACTACGGTACGGTTAAGGGAGAATTCCTTTTTCCCCACTGTAGTGCAACCTCAGAGTGAGAATATAAAAGTAGGGGATGTGTGTGGGGCACAGCTCCCTCACATGGGGGGTGCAGGGGGGCTTGCCACCCTGCATAAAAGAAGATGTATTGTTTTTTTTTTTTGAACGGACTTTAACGAAAGTGCTTTTTTGGTGAAACCCTTTCATTAAAGTGCATTCTTGTGTTGTGGATTTGGACTATTGATATATACATACATACATACACACATATATATATATATATATATATATATATATATATATATATATATAGACATATATATATATATATATATATATATATATATATATATATATATATATATATATACATACATACATACATGTGTGTAGACAGCATCCGAAGTGTTCATATCTGAGTATAACATGGACCATAGCAATCACACATTCCGCCCCCCAAACAATATTAACATAACATATGAAGGGTATATGCCAATACACTATTACTAATATGTTGTATGGACACAGTCACTAACACAACTGCAATGACTGCAAATATCCATGACAGAAATACACAGACAGCTTTCATTTTGTAAAACTTTATTACATTCCGATGTATTGCCAAAAGGATTCAAGGACTAACAGTACGGCAGTACCTGCATGCTATACAGGAAGCATTTAATAGTGCCTTAATGAATCAGCCTGCAATTACCATAGTATTAGTCCACTAAGGGATAGGTGTTTACATAGGGAAAGAACACCCACACACATATAGACGTTGTATAAAAGGGGTTCCTACACACCTGCATGTGCTATGTACACCCACCAACATCTACCCCACAACCAAAATAATTACATCAATACATACTGTCATACCATAACCAATTATTCAATTACTGTACAACATCTGCTGAAACCTTAACATACCTGGACACAAACCACTAACATGGCCCTATGTGAAATAGTTGCTGTTATACAATTGAACAGCTGCTGGTGTAACAGGGTTTGCATGAACTAATCCCGTTTCAGAGGGCTGAAAGGTTCGTACACCAGGAAGTGTTACCGAGTATTGATTATTAGCACAGTATGATACACAGTAACACCAAACTAAATATGTCTGATAGGCACACTGTAAACTCCCTAACATTATATGCATAGCCATGCAGCCTTGAGCTGATCAAACATCCTGGCCAGACTGAAACATATGCAGAAGTATTAGGTACAGACAAACCCTGCACAAGTAGCAATGTTCAGAAATATAACAGCAGTACTCACATTTAGACCAAATCCTCTAGGCATTACACACAATATATTACCGTTCGTCTCCATACAGCTGTTGCAATAGATTCCAAACAACACTTCCAGGCTGTCTTCCTCACAAGTAAGGCAAAGGGACAACACCCAAGTGGAGTACTCAGTTATACTCCACTGTTGCCATGGTATTGGCTAAGGCAGTAGCAGCATAGCTGATGTGCATGTAATTAGCTACTTAGGAACACCAATTGGCTATCGGGACTTACTGATCTGTAACTATAAAAGGTTGCCTTGTCACACATTCAAACCATCTGTATCTATCTGTAGGACAGTACAAAACACTGAAAGATGAACCAAAAACGAGTATTATACTAGTCAATAACACCTCCAATTACTAAGAAGGTATGTATAACATGTAGTAGGTCTGTATATGTAGTACCTGTTCTGTAAGAATTACAGTGTAATCAATGCATATAGTGGAAATAGCTATCTTGTAGTGATGTATTGTTGAGCAGTAGTAATGCTTGTAGTATTCTATGTGTGTACTGCTGTAAGTCACAAGGCAAACTCCGCATACACCACAAGGGATGATATGGGCTTGGAACTCACCAATTCGCTTCCAGCCACTGTCAGTGTCAGGACTGGTCCAACAAGTATGTGCTATAACAGGGGATAGTATATGTCGATATATTGTAACAGTCGACATATGTATGGGTGTATAAGTAAGATGAACATGTCAGAGGTGGGCTTACTGTGCAAATATGGTGTGCATTGTGGGACATTGTGCCAATAACTGTGTAATGTACAGTATTTTAAGCAGATCTGTATTCCATTCTACATAGCAGTTCTGTTATGTTATGCAAACAGTAGTTATGTCTATTGGCAATTGCAATAGTCAATAATAGGATACATATCATTTTTATTCATCTGACTGTTCAGCAGCATGATAGCAAAGATAATTGGAAGAGCTAGGTAGCTATCCATGCACATAACACATGTAATATCCACCTCTCTAGTATCGTTTGCAAGCAATAACAACTGTGCATGTGTACATGTTATGCAAATGTGTAGTGACCCTTGTTACAGGGCTGGACCTCTCTAGTATCATTTGCAAGCAATAACAGCTGTGCATGTGTACATGTTATGCAAATGTGTAGTGACCCTTGTTACAGGGCTGGTCCTCTCTAGTATCATTTGCAAGCAATAACAGCTGTGCATGTGTACATGTTATGCAAATGTGTAGTGACCCTTGTTAGAGGGCTGGGCCAAATGGCTATGTGCACACCTGCATAGAGTGGATATTGAGAGTAGAGACACACTGGTTGAACTACCAGGTTTGTGTAGCCTAACCTCTCATTGCCAACCTAGCAGCCGCTTGCACATACTATATGTAAGGTAGTGCACAGTACTGGTAATAAAACAGGTTGCATATCATCTTTAACTCCAGTGTAACATCTGCAGTAGGAGTGTAAGATGTAGGAGACAGCTGCCCATGTGTAATAGCCGCTTCATAGGTGATGGCTCACACTATCTTATTATATCCTGATCATGTTGATAGTGGCATCAGAGCTTATTGATACATGACTCTGTTTGGAGAGTGGGTGGCTGTGCCCAACAGAGTTCATGGTCCTGGTGGATATGTGAGTATATACCCAGAGAAGGAAACAGACCTGTAGACACTTGCATCATCTGTCATCAACTAACAGGATGTGATGTGCTCCTCAGAGGAGGATTGCTGCTAAAGGTAGCTACAATGTTCATGTAATAGCCAGTGTTGTCACGTACATAACACAAATATTGACATGTGAGCACCAATGTCTAAAACATCTTCATAAGCAATAAGTAAACTAAATACAGTACTTGGTACTTGTAATACTGAATGCTCATACAGGCATGTCCACTAGTCAGCTACTGGTGTTTACTAATGCCAGCTTTATGTATGTGGCCATCCTGGGGGAATGTAATCTCTATGCCATGTACACTGCCAAACCCACCTAACACCACGCCCCACATATTTTTTGAGATGCAGCTACAGGGGTAAGCTGGAAGGCAGCCCAGTCTATAGCCATGACTGGACTGGACAGTCATGAGGTGTAGGTTAACACATGCATCTCATCATCACAACCAACACATACCCTTACCAGAACACAGTAAGGACACCCATACACACTACCAGAAATCACACACATTCACAGATGCTTCTAAGTATCTAGCCAAACAAGTGACCTCCCAAGCTGGAAGAGACAGACAATGAAATACACAAACTGTATGACGTAGTTTGCATAATTGTGCCACACCTCAGAACACGTGGCCGGAAAAATGCCCAACAGTACTCATTTGTGAATGCAAACTCTAGCACTATGTTACACACCAACCTATATGAGGGCATACATACTGTCAGCTGCCCGTCTGCCATGATTAGCCACATACCCATACACTCAGACCACCTTTTGAACTATACACATGGCTCTGGCATATTCCATGTTGCTGTGCAGGACCTGTGATGCAGTACCCTGGACTGCATGGAAACACATGTAGGAACTGTCAAGTCTTGTAGCCCATGCAGCTATGTCCCAAGGTCTGGGTAGCATTCTGCCATTGGCCAGAATGATACTGCAGTACAGGGCCAAAAGGATTGTATTCCACAATTGTCTAGTGTAGTATTGCAAGTCAAAGGGTATCCAGTTTCTGTCTGCCTGGGATAACATGGTTGACAGATCATGATGCTTTGCCAGACAGGGCCTGCACCTGTCACCCCTGGGAATCTGGATACTGCCTAGGACTCATGCTTCCCCTATAGTGCCTTCATCATGCACAGTTCAAGTGAAGGTCTACTGCTGTTACAGAGACAGCCAAGCAATAAACTGCGGGTCTTGCTACACAATGATACATGTCAGAAACACTATATGGACACACATATGTCAATCCCTAACATGGAGAACATATCTGTGCAGTGGCTGAGACATGTTTCAATACTCCAGAGAGCACACCTGCATGACCATGTTATAACATATACCTCACCTCTTGCCCATTATCCTTTATTGGAACACACGGGCTGCAGGTGTGTCCATATTCCTGAAGGATATGTACACCCCCACGCTAGTTGCACTTACATAACTTCAGATGCATTATGCTGAGCAACTACCTTTGTGCCACAGTGGAATTCAAATTGCACCTTATGACAGATCACCCACCATGCCATGGATTTCCCAACTGTCATAATGTGGTGTAATGGGGAAGATTAGGTCTGATACAGAAAACCATAATAATGGCTACTCTCAACTATTCCTTTATGAACCGGGAAGATTCCTCATGTACCAACACCTGCGCTCAATGCATGTTGGATTCCAGCAACCCCAATGACCTGGATCACAGTAGTCACACAAACAGGGTTAACAGTATGCTACACATAGTCAGTCTCCAATGCCAATTTCATGTTTCCTAAGAGCAAAGTGGTGACTGTCATGGCACCCATGCAGATGGACAATGCATGTGCAAAGCTGAATCCTACAGAAGTGAACCGTAAGCAGTCACATACGTGCAGTGATTGTGCCATTGAAACAGAACCAAGATTCAACCAAACACAAACAAGAAGGCAAACTGGTGATACCATGCTTTAAACTGTACCACAGAAGGTAGTAAGTGTTGTAAGAGTGAACACACACGAGTGTAGGTGATCCCTGGTCAGCCTCAGTAAGATGCAGATACACCATATAAAACCACACAAAGCTACTGTGAAACTTATCAGCCATATATTATGAGGCCAAGCACAGAGCATTTTATAGCTGTGTCATTAATCGTAATGGCAACGATAAGACCTGCCGTGCTGCATAGCACTATGGCATGGGAAGTACTGCACCTACAGAAATAGCACCTGTTCATCCAGATAGGGTCTTGGAGAACCTAAACCCACTCCCACCTCCCCCCCCAAAAGGTACACTTAGTTATATATCCATGTGCACTACAGGGCTCCTGTAATAACAACTATGCAGGTACAAGCTGCACTCTCTAAAGCCATATATACACCTTTCATGGGACCTGTCAACATCCCAGGGTGTATCCTACACAAATGTAAGAACAATCAGCTATCCACATACACATCATGTTCAATCATAGCTCCATGTCAGGCTGTGTACACACCAAATGGTGCACAGCAACAGTTATCATACCCCACAAAGGGGGAGACACCATTGATAATGGGAAATAGTGCACAACTACCCTGCTGCGTCTGGTCTGTAAGGCCATGAACCGTGATCAACGTATTTGATACACGCAGTACAGATGTAGATGACAGTAGGGTTGATTCACACTGCATATCACTCAGTAAACTAGGTGTATATTCCTATGTCACAGGAGTGGTTGGCAACTGGACTACTGGCAGAACCAACACTACAGAAGGTGTCTGACTAATACAAGCATATCAAACCAGTGCCAGCCACAGTAATACAGGTTTCATTCCTGGTACTCCCCCTCTTTGTTATCTATACCACACAGACTTACACAGAAGGCATCTGCCTATTGACATTTGCAAATGACTATGAACTAAGAGCAATAGCTGACTCAATGTGTGCTGCGTTCAACATACAGAAGGGCCTTTGTGTGTCAGATGTGTGGTGTGTGACGTATAGCTACAATCTGACAGCTAAGTATTGCATTGTCATTCCCTATGTTAAAAGCCCTGTACCCATGAACTACCACATAGGCAGCAGTCAACATAATGATAACTTTGTGTGTATGGGATGCAGCTGGACAGTAGTCTTTTCTTTGATAGTTACTTCACCACACCAGTCAGGTAGTCATATGTGGCACCCCTAATCATGACAGGGTGCCATCCAGGAATATAGAGATAATTGTTCAGCCATACTCAACAATCATGTGACCCATAATAGATCATATATTTTGTTAAAGGGTTAGTGTCCATGTGTAGATGGCCTACACTGTCCTTCCCAATCCCTAGCTCCACTATGTAGCATGCAGCCTACCTTGAATAAAGCTATGTCCAACCCAGAGGTGTTGGACATGCTACACCTAACACATCCTGATCCCAAATAAACACATACTTCATGGACATCCACCTTTCTAGTACAAGGATCACAACATGCCTGACAGATCTCTGTCCCATACACTTAACATACACTTGCCATCCTATGCATCCCTGTCCAGCGAAGCTGCACATCGCCTCTCTCTGTGACATGGTGTGATGACCGCATGCCAAATATATCAATAACCCTGTGGATCAGTTCTGTGGCACTGCTTGAACTGACCACTGAAACTTACCTGTCTGTTGCATACAGCTAGGTAACCTGTCTGCCTAGGCTCATAAATGGCCCAGGGCATATAGCCTACTAGATCACTATGACCATACATGCTATAGTTGATATCCAACCCTGTAAATACTATGAGGCTAGCTATTGTCCCATGTGTTACACATGTGCAACACAGGCAATACATGGCAGGATGCTACACAGCTGTACAGTGCCATGTAGATGCATATGGCAAAACACGTACATGCTTGCAAGTCTGCAAGGGTCACAGGTCATGTCCCTAATTGCTATGTATGACTTTATATGTGATATATACACAGCATTAAGGTCGATTGCATTAATGTGAACACAGCCGGGCATGTGCTGATAGGTAAAGACACCAGTACAGGCAAACAGGCATGCCCACGTCAAGACAACATCCACATGGAGTATGAGCAATGTCATCACATGACGCACACACACACATATATGGCAATAACATCACATCACCAGTAAGTGTCAAATGTGTGTGACTTAAACATGTCAGTGGTGTTAGTGTCATGTAGATTTGCAAAGACATATTTGTAATCTTAATAAATGTGATACACATGTATGTTCAGCTGTACTTCTATACTTCTCTGTGCGTTACTGTTACCTGTCTCCATCATTATGTCTTCCAGGTATGCCACATAGCAGGCTACCAGCATACACCCAGTTGGAGGATGAGGTCCTCGTCCCATACTTCCTCGACAACCATACAACACTCTTCAGCCATGTTCCACAGGATGCACAGCAGCGGGATGTCCTGTGGGAAGAACTCCGCAGGAGAGTAAATGATGTTAGTGGTCACAATCGCACCTATCAGCAGGTGTGCCGATGCTGCACTGACCTCATAAGATGGGCAAAACAGTGTGCTCATGCAATCACCAGTGAACAAGGTGCAACAGGTGGGGGGCCACTCACCCATCCCCCACTCACACATACCGAGGAGCTGCTGGCCAACCTGGGGACACCTGCAGATCTCCATCCACAAGCTTTAGCTGGTATTGTGGAGGTTGGTGTCTCTCAACCACCGAGCCTGGAGTTGCCTGGTAAGTCAGTACTGCACATAAAACACAACTATATTTCACATAGTTACATGTGTTACTGTACAATATGTAATGTAACATCATATGCAAGGCATGTATGCACACATGCCACATACAATAGTCTGCTACTCTATGTATGCACAGATGTGCATTTGCCATAGTATAGTGTATTGTACTGGCTTATGTGCTAACATGGACATTGCACCCTGTAGCTATCACACAGGTGTAGGTAATGATGTTACTGCTGTGACACTGCTGTTTATGCACCTCTGGCATTTTGCAGTGACAGCAGCCTGTGTCAGGTGAGATTGTTATTATTTACCAGGCTTAATAATGCACAGATCATATTAATTGCATGCTATCTGCCATAACACACGTACACATAATGTACGGTGGTCCTCTTAATAGACACTGGTCAGACCTGCAATGCATCACAGTGGTTACCCATGGGAAACAATTGAAAACTATATGAAACACCTAAACTAAACCTTCCAAACTGTCATTGCCAGATGTGTGGACAACTGTGACTACAATGGTGGAGGTGTGTTTCACTGTAGGGACAGGTACTACATATCAGCATTACACATGTTGGGAATACAAACAGTACTGTACAGAGAGCATATGTGTGCACACACTCTAAATGTGTTGGAGCTGGAGTATGACTGGCCCACAGGCTACACCCTTGTGGATTATACCCTTGCTATGAATGTCACACAATGTCATGTGCTATCTGACATGTCCATGACATGTAGTGGACTGACTGTAACACTGCTCAACTATCCTGCAAAACATGATGTCTCACATCCCCTACATACCACCCTTTGTCTGCATAACCCTGTCCTCAGTGGAGCATATGACATCTATGGGTGTATGTCATATGGGATAACACTGACATGTGAAATAAGATGGCCATCACAACCATTGGACAGAACACATGTACACATGGCCATGGAAGATGGCCAGAAACATGAAGCAACACACACAGTAGAAATGATGTACATGTGTGTATACCCTGTTGTACATTGGCTCGACAGAATACAACTATGGCCTTTGTGTAATGGTGATATTGCAGATTTGAAACACTAAACATCATACAGGCCTGTGCACAGCTTGTGTAGGCATAACATGAAACCACCACATAACATGTCTTGAACATCTTGAGTGTGTCACGACATAAAAGCATTCACCTATACAGTATCCAGATACATGCATGTGTTGCACAACATACACATACAACCATAGCGGGCCACAGATACAGTATATTCACCTTGCTGGTGTCAGACATCACTATCATGCCTGATCCTCATGTGTGTGAGGTACACAGATGTCATGTGGGACATAGTGTACTGCTAATTTAGCCATGTGTGGGCATAGTTGCCAGGCATCAGTAATATAGTTCAGATGTGCAGGGGTGTCATCCATATACCCTTCTGTGACCTGTGTCACACATTCCACATTAGGGTTTAGTGTGTATACACCTCAGTGACGTGGGTCACATTCCACATTAGATATGTATTATATGTGAACATAGTCATGGCTATGATCTGTGTCAGTAACTCACACTGTGTAGCCATTGTGAAGCCACATGATACCATGCAATGGCTATGCACATCAGATCAATATGCAGTATGTCACTGCATATTTGTAGGGTGGACAGACAACATTGCATCAGCTGAAGGCCCATGTTAGTATGACGTCCTTGCATTGGGACACCATTACTGTACTGTAGATTGGAAAGGACACCATTGTGTTACACATGTATGCATGTCATTCAGCACGTCAACAGAAGACATGTCATACTACATGTGATTGGCAAGGTAATACGCCACATATCAGGCTGGTGTACTGTAAACCTGGTCTGTGGCATCATTGCAAAGTAGGGACAGCCATGTCAAATATGTGTGTACAGCCACATGCACAATGTCTGTAGACTCAGCTCAAGGGTAGGCGGAATAATGTTGAGCAGGCTTTGGGGGAGATATGCAAGCTAGGGCTCAGGGAAACATAGTATTCAGTTGACATACCCTTCTACTCATGTCCTCACACATAGAGGTGGTGGCCAACACAAAGCATCAGTGGTAGATGTACAAAGGTCAGCGATGGTTTGTTAACATGTGGTGCATGTTGCACACACTATGGCAGTGCAGTGCAATGGTGCAAAGTGCATGCATTGTGTTGCAGGTATGGGGCAGAGGCTACTAACACAAATGGTGCAATACAGGTATGTATGCTAACAACCACTATAATTGTGTAAGGTGCATGCCATCTGCTAGAACACATACATGATGTTATGTGCAACTCAGGGATGTATGATGCTGAATGGCACAACAGAGAAGGTCTGAGGCTTCAGAGGACTGCTGTCCTTTGATTAACTGGCAACATCCAAGCAATTGCAAATGCTCATCATCATCTTGCAGATGTTTTGGATAGACGATTGGGTGACATGGTGGGAGTCCTTGACTGTGGCATGTCAATCATCGAGCGTGGAATGTCGGTGCTGGAACATTTGGTGGGAGTGAGGCGTCAGGCATGTGAACGCAGGTCAGCTACATTACCTGTTGAAGGTCTACATGAACATGCTACTGCACATGCCCGCTTCCATAGTGGCGGTAGCAGCAGAAGTGCAGCTGGTGCTGTGCAGTCCACACCAGGACACAGCAGGCCACAAGCACATGGTCCTGGATGGTCCCAACAGGGACATGATTCCAGTGGACATGTGTCATCAGACAGTACCCAATCTGGACCTCTGCCTAGTAGTGCCCATGCAACCCCTGGCAGGCGCAGGTCACATGGACGTGGCTGGACACCGTGAACTGTGAAACCTGCCTTTTATAGTCTGCAGCTGTCAGTAATACCCCTGTGCAGGCCAGCCACATGCCAGACCTGTGTGCATGCATACACACACACACACACACACACCGGAAACAAATGTAGGCACCTCAACACACACACGCATAAAATTCACACATGCCCAATCATATCACAGGCCCTAACACACACACATGATGTCATCCAATGGCATAGCCTAGGTCTCTGGCAAACATTATCACACTGTGCATATGATGATGCCTGTGCCGCATCCCTGTCATCCACACCATTGGTGCAGGGACATGCTCATATGGTCTGATGCACAGATTGAACATACTAGGTAGACAATTGTAGATAAATATTGTAAAGTAGTGTTAACAGGCAGTAGGCATACCATGTATTACGGTTTTAGAATGCATTTTGTACATTTGACAGTATGTATTATGTGTAACAATACTAACGGCATGTTGATCTTGATGTTCTGCCTTCATCTTTCAGGTGTAGTTGCATGTGCCGGGGGATGTCGGTGTTTGCGGTTAGTGTCCCATATGTACATGTTGACTACTCACAGGTCTGTATGACAATACCTGCATGCACTTTGTAGCTTCTACATCACAGTTATAATCTCCCATGTTTCAATTATGTTTACTGTTCTAATGATCCAAGAGCATGACAGCTGTGTAGTAAGGTACTGTGTTCAGAGTTGTCACATCCATAGTGGGTGACATCACAGGTATAGTTACCTGGAGCGGGGAGGAGGTAAAAGAGTGGTATGGTGGATGACAAAGGTAAAGGCCAGTGGAAATAGTGGCTTCTCATTGGGAAGCAGTAATACCCACTGCCATGACAGCATGCAAACACAGACACATCCACACACTCAGGGATTCACAGACACAGTAACACACACTCTGACACACACACACACACACAGTTGCCAGTGTTCGGATGAGAACCCCTGCATATGTGCATATCATCATTATAATACTACACAATTACAAGATGCGCCACAGAGATTACACATGTACAGGTAGTTGGAATGGCCTAAGATCAAGGGCATTGACAGGGATACTACAGTGCAGTGAGTGTATGTGGGGAGGGGGGTTCATCAGTAGGCTATGTAACAACAGGTCACACCCCAGGGTGTACATGTTAACAGGCGGTTAGAATGCCCATCTAAGATTGATGATATCAACAGGGATACTAGATTGCATTGAGTGGATGGGGGGAGGGGGCATTAACATTTCACTATGGTAAAATACAGCCTCAATCCAGGGACCAGACAGCCACACACACACACACACACACACACACACACGCACACACACGCACACACACGCACACACACACACACACACACACACACACACGCACTGTGGCATTCACAAAGATATACATACATCTATGTCACACACATACAGACACTTGACATGTGTAAGGTTCAACCACCTGCCTATGCCTTTTTTTCTACACTTCACTCTGTACTGATGTCAACAACAGTGTTCAGGAGAGTGAAAACATGTGGGATGTATTCCCAACCATACGTGACATATATGGACACACACACACCCCCACACGTATCAGTACTGTGAATCAAACACCTGCCTATCTCATGATAGGTATTACAGAAGTACAGCACTATCGCATTTGCTACAAAACTCACTGACTCTTTTCTTTGCCAGCTGTGCTGATATATGCACAATATATGGACAGGGAAGGTATTACTGTTACAGGTGTCAAGAGGTTTGCCTTCAGTGTCACCCTTATTGCATTCTACATTGTCTGTCTTCCACTTCAATTAACAAAACCAGACCTTAGTAGTTACACAGGTTATTGTAGGAATGGTTGTAACACACCAGTGAGCTGTTCTCCGTAATCATTCATCTGCAAAATAGCCCCACTACTTAGTAGTCATGTCCAAACATCTGTCCATACCTCATGTACAGCTTACTGTACTTAGAGCATATCACCATATACAGTTGGCAATGTTGAGGCTGTATTGCAACAGCATGATGTACTAAGATAACAGTCACCTTCAAACATCAGACACTGCACACACATGCAATCTACACAAACATCAGTACATGTACACATATGCAGTCTACATCAGTAAGTGCACTAGCAGGTCAAGAGGATACATTCCACACCTTCCCCACGCCATGTGTGAAACATAGCCGAGCATTACACCATAATGGATGTTGTATTGTACTGGTAGGACACAACCACCTTCACTGAGTAGCCAAGTGTACATATATGACAACAGCACATATCAGCAAGACACACACAGCATTATTCCATGTCATGCTCCTACAAACTGTTACTATACAGTGCCATGGTGAAGCCAGAGCACTGTAATGGTCAACAGTGAGCACATCACATTTGCCATACACACCTCGTGTTTGCTGGAAGAGTGCCAGCAATGTGCTCTGTTAGGCTAGGCAGTACACTCATTCAAGCATGTGCGAGGTCTGTGGCTTGTAAACATCTCACCCCAGCATGTACTGGCTATTGTGGTGCTAAGGCTAATGTCCAGACAGCACACAGCATGCATGGCTTGCAATTGTTGACATGGGGTATATGTAGGAGCTGTGGCCACACATGACTGTACATGTCATAAACATATCACCTGTGACTACTCAGGAACATACAGAGCAGAGCTGGATTTCCCTGAGCCTGTCAATACAGGCCTTGTGTAGGTTCTATGATCCTGTTATTTGGGTATGTTTGTAGGCATTGCATTAGGTGGACATGTCTAATGACATACATGCCACATGGAGTGTTGTATGATATGATAGGTGTCATGGGTGACCAGTAGAGAGGGAATATTACCTCTGTTAACATAGATATCAAATCTTATGTACTGTTAGCATGCTATCTGCCATGTGCATGTGTGTAATGACTGTAGCCACCTGTATGTAGAAAGGATAATGAAAGCTATGGTTTGTTTGTGCCTTTCGGCTTTTCCCGGTTAGGGGTCGCCACAGCGGAACTCCGGTCCGCTAATGATTGGTAGTGGATTTTTACATACAAGGTTACCAGCCCTGACGCACAACCTTCAACGAAGGCATGCCCCATTCACATATGCCTCCACACAGAAGACGCTCTAGCTGAGAATCGAACGCTATGAGGCAACAATGCTACCGCAGCATAACAAAAGCTATGGTAACGTCATTTATGTTGTATGAGTGTGGGATGTACATATCCAGGGCAGGTACAGTTAGGTCATATCCAACCATGAGGGTGCTGTTTATTGATGTACAGCAACAGTCGACTGTGTTAATGCTGACAACATCCTAGGGACCCTGGTATGTTTACAACTGAGCTGGTTACAAACACTGGTATTATTGCATTGCATAACACATTATGCAGCTGTGTCTGTACTTAGGTACTTTGCACAGTTGATGTATGCCTAGGTACAGTCCACCAATCAAAGGTTATCTGGTTGTCTACCATACAATGTCATACCACATATGGATGTGTGTTGGTAGTCTGGGGACAAGGTGGTGGATGTATATGAGGATACAACATAGAATGCAACATTTGCCACTGTCACCTGTTCCTGACTCACCTGTGATGAGTTATGTCAGAGTAGTGGTCTTTACATGCGAGTAGCCTTTATGAATATGTGGATACCACCACCTGCAATGGTCCATACCACTGTTATGGCCCATATGTCTGGATCTGAATTATATGGTGGTAGTGCAATTGTGTACTACAGAGCCTTCAGCCAGGTGTTCCTCACTGCACAGATGTCAGTATTCCCCATTGTAGATTCTACATTGAGCAAATGGATTACTAAAGCTACACATCTAGCACTGGTTAGCATAAGCATCCAATGCAATTGTCTTGTAGGTGTCTGGGTGTTTCTTCTGTGTGTAGGACATTTGCCTTGGAATGCGGCTATATGGGTAAATGCGACCTAGGTATTATCCACACACACTTGAAACATGGATGCATGTGCTCTGTGTCGAAGGCTTGTCATTCAGTCATGACAGCCTGGAATGACAGACACTGGACAACCTCATAATAACAGCAGGACATTGGCTCATTGCTTTTGTCTAGCAGTTGCCACTCGTACCATAACATCACTGCGAGTGGCAGTAATGTGCTTGGTAGCAAATGCCTCATGTAAGGTGACAGACAGCAGCAGAAATTGTGTATATAACCAATGTGAGATATACTTAGGGTAGCAGTCCTGCTAATAATGACAACTACTAACACAGCCGGGAGAGGTCATTTTGACATCTGCACCTCAGTACCATTACACAATGTGGCTCACACATTATGCTTGCACATGTCACTGTTCCACATATAATGCCACTGTCCACAACCTGCTATCAATGTATGCCTTTCAGGGCAGCAAGGTGTGTGACACATGCTGTAGGTAGCATCCGCCTGTGTGTCCCAGTTAACCTATTGTCTGTCACATCCACACATGCATGATTGTGCATACTTATCATATATATGTCAGTACTTCATGTACATGTATGCATGTGTATCATACAGCACAGACACAGGTATATCATTTACGGGCCACATACAGGTATCAGGTAGTAAACCAGCATGATGTGCATATATACTGACAAGTAAGATGTACATCGCTGTAAACCTGTGTGTTTACAATAGGAGTCCATTACAACGTATTCTGTACATATAAGTGTATGAGCATGCACACTGTGGCCTTCTGTGGTTAGAATCGAAGTGCATGCCAAACAGCCCTGTGCTACTAAGTGTATGAGCATGCCCACTGTAACCCTGTATAGTGATAGTAGTTGTCCATTCTACAGATGGGCATACTTCAGTTCAGGTTCCTGTTGTGCTACAACTATGCCAATCAGACCTACATATGTACTACCTGCAGATGATGTGTCTTTTTTGTGTATACAGGTTATAATGGACACCTACTTTAAACGCACAGGTTTACAGCTATGTACTTCGTGACTGTCAGTATCCCTGTTGTTGTTCTCAGTCTTAGAAGGGCATTCGGACTGCCTTTGAATGCGTAATCTCTGTGGTGCATCTCGTAACTGCGTAATACTGTAATAGTGATCTGTAGATAGGCAGGAGTTCTGATCCCACCGCTGGCAACTTTGTGTGTGTCAGTAAATGGCCGAGTGTGGGTGTATTTGTGTCTGCATCCTGTCATGACAGCAGGCTTTGCTGCATTCCAAAGAGATACCACCTTTTGCACTGGCCTTTATCCTTGTCAGCTGCTAAACCTCTCTCTTCCCCCCCCTCCCCACTGCAAGTAATCAGCCCTGTGATGTCACCCAGCTCAGAAGTGGAATCAGAGTAAGTGTAATTGTATGTCTACTAGTTACCTTTACATAGGCAAGACATGTATGCACAATACTGGCAAGTGTGCGCGTGTTTGTGTGTGACTGCCCTGTAGCCAGGCATACAAATATGTAATGTCTTTTAGCACACTATGGTAGCCATCTGTGGTGACTGGTGTCTACCAAAGTATTACATAGTTAGGAATGGTAAAGAATACACAGTCAAGCACGACTACAGTTAGGTATGTTATTTTCCTGTGCCACTGTCGAGCAGTGACACAGAAGTGGTCGCCAGGGTGTAAGTCCATACCCATCATTACCCCACCGAAACTCCACAATCCCTGGGGTAGATTACATTAGCCATCATTCCCCACCCCAAACTCCACATACACAATAACCATCCTTTCTCTGGTGAACTGATTAAGATTTAAATGTTATAACACAAGAAATGCCTCTGTTTTGTGTACACGTCAGTTCCTTTAGAACCCTTCTGTGTCACAAAGAGTGTTCAGACATGTGTGTGTATATATACTTGGCCTGGCGAACAAAGTATGCAACCCTACTATTACTGGGAATACATTCTGAACCCATGTGTCATACACAAACACACTTACCTAGAATATCCCACTATGTTGCTTGTACCCTGCACTTGCCTAGAATATCCCATTATGTTGCTTGTACCCTGCACATTGATAACAGATAGTAGGCATGGTGTGATTGCAGTGGGCTGCAGAGGTCATGGTACCCTGTCCAGCAGTACAATAGCACATGATTACAGACAATGTGCCTTCACTATGTTCCCCACTGGATGCCTGCAACATATGTAGTACCAACAAATGTGATCCACAGAGGCCATACAATGTCTTATACACATGCCCTGTATGGACAGATGCCAGTGACACCAGGGAATACCTGTATCATGCTATCAATGCAGGTGCAGGGTCAACCTGCTGTCTATAAGCAGGTCCTGCCACACCAGGCCAGTATTGGCATATCTGAGGATAACAGTCTGTGTACACAACATGTGCCAGCCAAACCAGGTACACTTGTACATGTCACTGTACATTATTGTGGGATGTGCACATCCCAGGCAATGTCCATGTCAAGGACTATCAAACACAGACATGGCACGCATTGCAAAGCAATGGCCATACACAATGGTAACCAAGATGACAGGACAATTCATACAATACCCATCTGTGTGAGACATTGCAAACACTACAGCCCTGAACCACACTGCAAACCATTGTCAGGTGGCATAATGCCAAGGATTGCCCCTCACCCAGCCTTGTACATCCATCTTGCAAAGCCAACCACTACACACCCATGAAGCAATGCACACATGCATGTCAGTACTGGCAACTTGTGTCTGCATGTGGGGTATGATGCTCCCAACCACAGTCACACCCAGTATAACTCCCATTGGCATACCGACTGATGTCAGACACATTCACATGCCCTAGCCCATAGACTCTCCGGATATCCCCTGTGGTGATGTAGCACCTGTGCATTACTGCAGTCTGGCAAACTAAGTAGTTAGGAAGTGTATTTGTGGGCCTGACAAAGTGTGGCAATGTGTCTGAGTCCCTTAGAGAGTGAGGTTGTGTTGACAATGACATCCGTTCATGTGGACAGCCATGTGTGCTACACCTAATGCATGTCTACTATATCTCTGTTGCAGATGTCGCTCACCAGCACACATATATGTTCTTACAGCACAACAGCATGTCAGGTTTGTGGAACATGGAGTAACTGCATGCACTTGTAATAGTAATGGTTAGCCAATCAGGGGTTTGAACCCCTGTACTGGTAGGTGTGTGACAAATGATGCTTAGGTTTTAGTCTCCAAGCCCTTCTCTGATGTACTTTGTCTCTGTCTGTCCCTCCCACACACTCTCTGGTGGATGTGGAGTTGTACACCTGCTCAGCAGCAGCTTGTGTTTTGTAAGTGATGGTCATGATCAGGTGATGGCCTGTGCACCTATTGCAGTCCTCCTCTAGCTGATTGCATGTGGAACAGCTGTGGTGATGTTCCCATAGCCAATCGCATGGAAACACAGTACAATATCTAGGAACATCATGTTGGTGTTTGCCCATAACAGTCGCTGTTAGTGGAACCTGGATCTGGTGTTTGGTAAACGGCATCACAGATAATATCTGGATATTCTTCAAAAAACATACACAGTGGAAAATAGCCTAAAAACAGGAGGGTAATGTGCCAGACATGACTACAGCATGTAAGTGTAGCTATGCTTCATTGAGACTACTGCCAGTTTAACAAGCTGTGTGTGGTAATGGCTATTCTGCATGTTTTAAAACTGGCAAGACAGTGCTCTGTTTGTGAGGGAACCCCCATCTGTAGTGCTATCTGTGGACTGGTCAGTGTGTGGAACCATTTGTTTCCTGTGTTACTCACTGAACACACATCTGTGAACTGCAGAAGCATAGTGTGAGGATTGCAGTCAGTACATGGTGATAGTGATGAGAGTTACTGCCATTGCATCCCTGATTGGACATATATCACATGAAACAGTGGTATGACAGTCACTGTCTGAGGTTCTCACAGTGACATGTCAATAATGGGCCACTATTCATAGCTGCAGTCACAAGTCTTCTACATTTTGTATAGATGTCATGCAGTATATATGCATGTGTTGTGCTCCCTCTGCAAATGTATACCATCTGTTGTGTTGGGTTGATGGTCATATCTATGTATGCTGTTATAAGTAATCCTGAATGTTGTTGATTATTTCTAAGCCATATCTGTGTTAAAACTGCAACACCATAGGCTGTATGGGTTTGGAGGTATGGGCAGAACCTCCTGTCCCACTTCAGCTGGCCATGGCACTGGCCACCAGCACATCTGGGGCCCAGCCTTGGACCTCCACCTCTGTTGGCTCTGCACCACCTTCTGGTGGAACCACCACTGAGGATGGGGCTTGTCCCCCCTGGGAGCAGGCCTAGATAGGAACTTGTCCGCTGTCGTACAGTCCTGGATGTGGTGCGTAAGGGGCTCAATAAGGGGTTTCAAGGCTAGATACACCAGCTCGAGGGCAGAGTGTCACATTTAGAGGGTGAGCCTGCCCCTCCTAGAAGCCCCCAGCACAGCCACCTTTGCGGCTGTTTTGGTGCACTGGTGGCTGCCCATGGCTGGGGGAACTCTGTCCCACTGTTTCCATCTGGGGACTCATGGGCTTGTGACTGCCAAACACCCCTCCCCATTCAAGGTGTATCCCCCCACATGTGTCATATACCGACCCTGCATGCTGTCTTGTCTGTCATCCTACTCAACCTATCCTTCACGAGCATACCTACTCTCCTTCCCCCACATCCCACTTTCATCCTACAGAAACAAAGGGCCAGTCAGTTCCTAGAACAAAATTTGCCCCATACATAGCTGTCTATTTCACACGTGTCCACTGGACACATATAAACTTTTTAATATGCATCACAACATACTACAGTTGTCCTCATCCCTGTCCTTCAAGCACATGATCCTGGTATGCACATGACTCCTAAAGGTTCCAGGTACATGTGATGCAGACGACCCCATTGTACACACACTACCAGTCTTTCTATGGTTACCCCATTTACCTTTTTCATGATGAGGATGTCGCACACAGCACCTTGCACGAGTACTGTTCTCACATAATGATTAGACAGGAACTGTTGTGTTAATGTAAATAAAATGCACAGAGTGATGTATTTGGCCAATGTACAAATGTTTGCGTGTATTAATGACACATGTCTGTCTGAGGGAGTCTTGATATTACATAGAACAACACCACTACATAATACAAGCATTGCTGGTGTTTCCCTTTGCATTCCTTTTTAATGCTTTGTTGTCACATGGGATGTTCTTGATATATATATATATATATATATATATATATGTATATATATATATATATATATATATATATGTATGTATCTATATCTGGACATAAACACACACATATACATCTACATGATGGAATACATTTCCTATACTGTTGAATGACTGTGCTGGATGATATGCTTGTGATAACATCCGATGTCTGTATATCTGCTATGGCTTAGTGGTAAATCACATTGGCTGTGTGTGCAGGGTCCTAGTTTCGAGCCTTGCAATAGCCATTTATTTTGTTGCTGGGCAGAACAAGACCATTGGATATGGAGTAATTAAGGCACATTAAAGCAGTTGTGAGCAGGTGTGCATGGGTTTGCGTGGAGCTAAGCAATGCTAACCTCCGGTTACAGTTTCTTACACTCAGCCGCTACATTGCTTCACCAGTGTGATACTCGCATACCGGTGGCCAAACAGGCTTACACCCACTTGCTCCCACACTTCAAATGTGGGAGCAAGTGGTGTTTGCATCTGACACTCACACCCCTGGGTGAGAGTGAGGACTACGATATTACCTTGTGATGCCTATTACATCGGATTACATGCCTACAGTATTGGGAATGGCTGCCCATTAGGCAAAAGCATGCCATTCAACTGTACGGAATCCACAGCCTCTCCAGAGTTTGATTCCTATTATTGGTGTTTTCCTCTTACAATCTGCACCTATCTGGCTAATACATGGGAACTGACACTCTTCAATACAAACAAGTAATTGGGTTTTGGAACCCACATCCTTCAGCCGAGTCATGCTACTGCATACCTATTATTCTATCATCTTTCTAAGGTTGTAAGTGGAATATGTGCTTTCTGTCCCTATCAGACCTCTCAAACGATTGGAGACAAATATCAACTGAATCAGGGACATGTCATGACAACATCAGGGACACATTTAAAATATTAGTGCTATTAACCTGACACATTGATAGACTCAGAGCATATGAATTAATACACATTAAGGTAAATGATGTTTATAACTCTTAATTGTTGTCATTATTCATTATGTGTAATTCACCACCTTTCTTCCAAAAGTCACTAGTTTTAGAAGGGATTAAGTGGGACAGAGTTAGAATT